>NC_081407.1:242025244-242030244 GCF_030272615.1 Cryptomeria japonica | reverse complement strand
AAGAAACATTATGTTCATAATGAATAAAGATGTTCGAGAACTTGTAGACATGAATTCAAATGGTGAGATGATTATGATATCAAATGAAGCAAATGAGGATGGAGGCCACCTCGACAAAATCAACAAATGAATTATTTCTTCAATGTAATGGGTTTGATATTATTTTTGTAAAAAGTGTCTTATGTCACTTATTGTAACCCAAGGTTAGAAAGTTGACTTCTTCTATGCATAAAAGTGCAGGTTACTAACTGATTGAAATTTATGCAGAAAAGAGTTAGTTATTAACCCAGGATTAAAGTTAGTTACTAAGGTGGTTATTCTGGGAAGCCTATAAATAAAAGGCTATTTGTAATGTAAGGGGGAACTTTTACAGGGGGAAAATTCTACTGGAACTCTGGGAGAAACTTGTAATGATATTTTGATTTGCACTATGTATAGAAAGGATTTTGGACTTGTATATTTCCAAAAGGATAATGAAGAATCCATCTTAGTTCGTGTGTACTAAATGTATTCATGTGTTATCATTGCTGATTTATTGTATGTCAAACTGGTAGTCTTTTTATGCATATGCGATATGTAAAATTGATGTGATGATGCACAAGCAACCTTTGGTATCTTAGTTTGAATGTGTTGAAGTATCTTATCTCTCCGTATGTTGAGATTTGTCATTATTCTTTATCGTCATCTCATGGCTAAGCATATTACCTTATAAACTCCCCTTGTAATTTGTTGCTACTGTTGGGAAATATCAGTTGATGGTCGTATGTCTATTGTTGGGGTTTCTATCTTTATTTCTTTTTAGTTTTATGTTTTCTCCTTTATGTACTTTCAAGTTAAAAGTACACAAAATCCTAAATACCCCTATCATATGAGGGAGCTGTCCCTCTCAAACATAGAGGAAGATTGTGGGTTTACTCCAATCTCTCCAACTGTTGGGACGTTTGTCACTACTCATCAGGCAAATAGGGTCAGTTTCAGATAAACAACCGCAATGACAAATATGTTTACCAACAGAAACCAAATGATATAGACATACAATGGAGGATCATTGTCATCATGAGGTTAAAAGACAACCTCGCTTGGGGTTTTAAAGTGTTTTCCTTTCCTCTTGAGATGGGAAGTGAATATATGAAAAATCTATCACCACTAGTGGCTTCGAACATCTCAATGGTTTGTCCTAAAGTGCACTACCACTAGTCCGTTGACGAATGTTGTCATGTTTCTTTGTGAAGAGTGACTAGTCTTGGAGAGAACATTCAAGAAACCTTGTTTGATGCAAATAGTACTTAAGTGACTGTAGAAAGGGCGATGATAGATAGTAATGGGGAAGTAAATACACATTTACTTTTCTTAAAGTTTGTAGAGAGTGGCATAGTAGTAAACATGTATGCAAATACCACATGTCTAGTTTTGGTCAATGATATGTTTTGCCTCAAAGAATTTTTTTTTAGAAATCATAATATTTGTTTTGGGAAACATGAACAAATTTGATGCTAATTCATTTTTTTGGGTTGCCAACTGATCCATCTATGCGACATATCCTCTATTGACATGGACCCCTCACACAAAATAATCCTAACCTCCATCTGATACTCACCCCTAGCCATAACACAAAGCAAACATTTCCACTAAAATCTAATTAGTGTATAGGATTTTATGATGGGGTTTTCCCACAAAAATAAATAGTCCTCAATCCTGAAAAAATTGTTTGTTGTGTTGACACTAAAAATTGGTAACACCAGTGTTCTTCATTTTTTACCTAATCACATGTATAATCTTCATTATTCATGCAATCCTATCCCGCCTTGCTTTTTCCATTTTCTATCTAGATCATTTCATTTTCTTCCTACTTCGAGTCTAGGAATTTATTTTGTCCTTAGCTTTATCCCCTTGGTGTTAGTTCATTCCCCTCTTGATCTGGTGATGTCAATTTTATTCCAAACCCTTCCTTTTTGGTACTACTGCTTCTGGCTTCCCATTTTATGGATCCCATTGGCTTCATTCTTTCCCTATTCCTATTTAATGGTTTCATTTTTACCTCTTCTCCCACCTCATGATGTCACATTCATCTCTTTTCTATTTGTTGACCCACTTTGACCCGATTTACCCACTTTTACTTAGTTTTATGCAGTTTTACCTAATTTTCCCATTTTCGCTCAAGTATTCCCATTTTCAATTTGAACCTTCCCAATTCTTTTAAATTTCCCCCATTTTGACAAAAAATGACTTAATTTGGCCTAGTTAAGGTCTCCAAACATCAATTTGACTAATTTCCCCCTTTAGGTTTAAATAATTGTTTAATTAATTAAACCTCTTTTTACTAATTATTCTTCTTAATATTTTAATATTTCATCATTTAACCATCTGCTTTTGATTTTTATTAAATAATTTATATTATTTAATTAATTTCAAATTTTACACTTAAAAAAAATGTTAAATTTATATCTCCCATAATTGAATAATTTATTTAAATTATTTAATTATCTAATTGTGTCGTAATTAGATAAATATATTTATTTATTAATTATTTGTCCTAATTATCCTCCTACTTTTTGAAAATGGCAACAATATCTTAGATTTTTATGGGATTTTCCCTAATATCCTCTTTGATTTTTGAAAATCCATCCTTTTGGAAATATCTCATGAATCTTAATTTTAAATTAAAAAATGAGGTATGCATCCTCAAAAAAAAATTATTTTTGTTTCTTCTCCGCTTTTTCCTCGTCTCCTTCATCCTTCCTCGAATGGCAACTTTATCGTGCACTCAGTTAGGTCCATCCTTCTGATAAAAAATCTTCTCGATCTTGTCCATCCTTCAAGCCTCCAATTTTCTATAAATTGGAACTTCTCTTCCATTTGAATCATCTAATTTTCATGCATTGTTATTCTGTCCAACAACTTAACACTCAAGCAATCTTATTTTGTCAGTTCATTTAATCATTTACTTTAATAGTTTCATTTAGGTGAACTCATTAATCTTAGAATCAAATTTTTGAGTATTTATTGTTATCACCCTTGCTTTCATTCATACTTGCACCTGCACAATGAGAGTGGCATCAATTAGAGGAGAAATAAAGACCAATGAAGCCACACTGAAGGAATGTTAATATTTAAATTTAGCTTTCATATTACTTAAATTTCATTTCAATGTCTCTATTGTTAAGATTAGGATAGATTAGCATAATTGTTAAGTAAGTTTACAATTTTCTTTTATTATCCTTTGGTTTTGATTAACCCAATTTTTTTTTATCTACATCTAGTAAGCCTAACGTGAACCACATGTTTTCTTTGATATCTTTGTGAGTTTTTGATCATTTGTAGGTACCCAAGGAGCAATTTTTCATCAAAAATCAACTTTTGCACCTTTCGAGCTCCCGAAGGTCAAGCCTTCACACTTGGTGCTATAAAATGTGAAGTTGGCACACAAAACTACATAGTTGGCTCATAAAGTTGACCAGTTGGTCACTAAAGTTGCATAGTTGGTTCAAGAAACTACATAGTTGGTCAGGCTTAATCATCTTCATATTGACTTTTGACATGCATGGTTTTGGCTAATTTGATTTGTCACATGCAAAAGTTTCAATAGTTGGAGTTTGTGCTTGCTGATTTGAAAGACCTAATGTGTGCATGCAAGTTAATTGGTGTCAACTTTAGCTACAATCTTCATCTAGATCTTAATTAGGGGTTAATTGATTTCAATTTCAGCTACAATATTCACCTAGTTCTTAATTAGGGGCTAGTTGATTTCAATTTCAGCCACAATCTTTACCTAAATCTTAATTAGGGGTTAATTAATTTCAATTTCAGTTCATAATCTTTAGCTAGATCTTAATTAGGGGTTAATTGGTTTCAATTTTACCTACAAACTTCATCTAGATCTTAATTAGGATTTAATTGATTTCAATTTAGGTTCACGATCCTCATCTAGATCTAATCAGGAGGTCAATTTACTCTCTTCATTTCTCTTGTAATCATGCATAGCTCAAATATGAGGGTTTCGATTTTAAACATGATTCAAGATGGTCCATCTTATTGAGAACATTACCCCTGTGCTCCAACCTAACCTAGGATTTGAAAATGACCAAGAGTATGTTATCATAGATTGAACAACCTTGCATGCACAACCAAAACTAGTTATGCTAATACATGTGTACTATATTTGTCATAGCAGAAGAAGAAGAAGGAATATACCAATGTCTTGAAGATGCTATAAGAAGAGAACTTGAGCAAGAGAGAGAACAATAATGATAGAGAGAATAAGAGAGAACCCAAGAATTTCAACAACCTCCTCCACAACCTCGATAGGATTTGAGCCTTGATTTAGTTAGTCTTAAGTATCTCATATTTCTAAAAATGAATTAAAAAACACAATGCCTCCTAGAGTGAATTCTACATTTCTAGGATATTGTTAAAGAGTGGAGCATAAGAAATTAAACAAATGCTTTCAAAAAATTCAACGAGCAAAGTGACTATTCAATGAACCTGATGAGTATATCAGTCTTACAAAATATGAGATGCATGTTTTGTCTTATACATAGAAGTACACATGCACCCTACCACAGCTATCCTAATCTTTTGAGCAATTGATAACTTGTTTCCTTGAAAATGAATCAAGATGGTTCTCTCTAGTGAGGAAGAAGATGAAGGCTTTGTACTCCAATTTGATTGAATTTTTAATGATAAACAAGAAGATATAATCTTTGAATTGCACGTTTTAACATAAAGAGGGAACAATAATTGGGCCAAGTTTAGATGAACCACATCTGTTTTGTAAGAAGAAGAAGAAGAGAAAGCATGACACCTTGAAGAAACTTTGCAAAGAGAACAAGAACAAGAATGCAAACTATGACTAGCTTTTCAAGTAGATCCTGCACCTCTTCAATAAGGTTTTACACTTACATTTCATCAATTTCACTTATTTCATGCTTAATTTTTTGTTTTATGTTACTAATTTGTGAAATTGAGTTGACTTTCTCTCTAATTTGCAGGATTAGTTAAGA
>NC_081407.1:241022744-241270244 GCF_030272615.1 Cryptomeria japonica | reverse complement strand
GCCTCTTGGGGTTGTTCATCAGGTATCTTAATAGTTGTTTGTTATTTTTCTTCTGATTTGGCATATTTTTATTCAGACATGCACAGACAATTGAGTAGTCTTCCATGAAACACATCTTGAGGCCTTTCCTCCTATATCATTTCATGGAAATTATTTTGCCTTGGCCATTGGATTTGTTTCTTCCCAAGGGGATGAATATGGTTTACCTCTCTTGGATATTCATCATCATTTGTCCTCAAGCCTTCATCCTTAGTATTGGAGCTTCTCTCTTATTGGGGATACATCATTTCTTGCTTTCTTTCTTATGGGGGATTATGATTCTACATATGTAACTAATTCAACACATAGTGGGATATCTTTTGTCCTTCATGGTTGTCACATGTACTCTTTGTATATCTTTTCTCTCTTTTGGAGGGGATGTTTCTCACACTAGTGTTTTCTCCTTTTCTTTAGTTTTGAGAGTTCGCATTAGTTTGCACATGGGTACCTAATCAAGCCTTTATTTTTGCTACCTATTCATGCTTGCATTCTTCATTATCTCTTTAGCTTATCCCTAAGTTACTATCACATGTATTCTTTTCTTTTCTTTTTCTCTCTCTTTTGGAGAGGATTTTCTCTCATCAGGCCTTTCTCCTTCTCTCTGATTGTGATATGCTGGATTAGTTTCTACATGGGTACATAATCAAGACTTTATTGTTTGGACCCATTCAAGTTTGTATTTTTAATTAACTCTTTTTCTTATTCCTATGTTAATCTTAAGGAGGGTTGTTGGAGTAATTAGAATATTATCTAATTAATTCTATAATTGCGTCCTTATTACTTTATTCACTTAAGCTAAAATTAGGTATTTTAAAAAAATTAGATTAGGATAATAATGGCTTATGTTGTCACATTCATTTTGATTATGACACTTGGCCCTAGCAAATTTAATCTTAATTTAGGGTTTGAATCTAGGGTTTCATTCATCATTTTCATTAGGATTCTTTCATTCATTATAACATTAATCTTTGTTCATAAATACATAATTATCAAGATGTTGAGAAATTATTCATGCTTGATCTCTATTTCTAACAGTGTTGTGATTGTAGGTGATTCATGGACTTGTAAGGTTGAACAAATAAATCCAACAAAAGGAAACCACTTTTTGAGAAACTATGGTTGTAGGTGGTAAGCGATAATAGTGAATTATTTACCATTGGTGGTTGCCACCCTAGTTTTAGATTTGAGAGAAAATAACAAAAAATTAGGAATAAACCCCAATTCAAAAACCTAAAACAGTATTCGAAACATTGGATTTCCCAAAATAAAAAGATAAAAATGAATTATTTTCAAATATTTAGGACAAGTAAATTAAGTTGAGAAAGCAAATAAAATTAATAGTGCATATGTAAGAGCACATATAGTAAATTGGAATTAGTCAACCATGCTTTATAAAGTGAGAAAATCTTTATTCACTTATCGCTAGCTGTGGCTTGGTAGTGTTGTAATATAAAATATTTCTATGTGATTATTAACAAAAATACATGCTTGACTTATAGTATAATGAACTCTATTTTGACTTTTATTAAGATGGGGATGTAAAGTTGATATGCTCTAATTTCATAGGAGAAAATTAATTTGAGTTGAGTAAATAAATTTGGAGATTTTTTCATTTTAATTACTATTACCCCTCCTTTGAGTACATTTAAAAAAAATACAATTAAAAAATATTGATCTTTATGCACATTTAAAGATTTTCCTTCGTGTAAGATTCATATTATCCTTAGTTAAAACCTTGAGTAGACAAATTTAATGCTATGCAAACTAAGATAGAAGACAAAGTTTTTTTTTCTTCTTACTCTCTTTAGCTAGAAGACATAAAGTTGCTATGCAATATTCTTATTTGCTATTACATATGTTGATCATAATATAATATAATATTAATGTTATACTTTTGTGATAATGTTATGTAACAAATCTTGAAGGATTTGAATTGTCTAAAATAAGTTAAAGTTTGTCTTTTTTATAAACATTCTATTAACGTTTTTATAAACATTTTATAATACAATTTAAAATACCATTTTTTTTTGCTTGGAGTCAGACATAGTGTCTAATAGAAGTTGGGTGATATGAGCACAATTTGAATTTTTCAAAAGATAAGGGTCAATTTTATAGTTGAATTAAGTTGAATTTCATAATATAATTTTGAATTAGAAGAAAATAAATAAATTAAAGATTAGAACCAATTCTTAAAATATGTTGATACAAAATTAAATTAGATTAAAAAAATATACTCTCTAAAATTAAAATATATCATATATACTAACCATTACATAAAAAAACTAAAACAAAATTTAAAAAAAATATAATTTTCACCTTTACACATTCATAAACATTATGACTAAATGGACCTACATATGAACAATTTTCAATTATTGAAAAAGACCAAACAAGTACAAGTGACTAAATGGACCTACATATGTACAATTTTCAATTATTGAAAAAGACCAAACAAGTACAAAGAGAATAATGAACAGCAAATAATAAATATTATTAACATACATTGAAGCCAATCTCAGCAATCTCATCCTTCTCTTGTAATCTTTTATCAAAGATTTCCAAGCTCCTATTTGAAAACTATAGATATTATTGACATATAGGTTGAAGCCAATCTCATCCTTGCTCTTGTGATCTTATACCACAGGATTTCCTAGCTCCTATCTGAAAACAATAGATATTATTGAAAATAAGTTGAAGCCAATTCATCCTTGCTCTTGTGACCTTATATCACAGGATTTCGGAGCTCCTTTATTCAAATAGGATAGTGCTATCACTTGAAATTCAAACCTTCTCGATGAAAAGAAGAGTACCGCTAGGTACCCAGTGACAAAACTCGCCCTCTCCTGGTTTTAGTTTGAGGTCGAGCAGCGCCAGGCTTTCAGTAGGATAAGGTTTAGTATCCATATGACATTCAGCAACCACATTCTGCTCAATTCCACTTTGCTCATCCTTCAATGCTACCAAATACATATTTGTACTCTTCACATAATGACAGTAATAAACTTTAAAAGGAAATAACATAGAGTGACAAGCCACATGTTTGATTGAGGATGGAGCCAAGAGTTTTGCGCCCTTTACTGTAACCACACGTTTGGAGAGTTTTTTGGTTGAGACAATGCCCTCCACCACTTCAACATTCTGCTTATGGTTGGACCCACCAATGACACTGGACAGAAACTCTGCCATAAACTCTATAGAAATAACACATCTTTTGGTCTCTATGCTAGAAGGAGGTGCTTCACATACCTTAAGAGTTGAAGCCATTTTCTTTATGAGAAGCTCCGATCCAGTGGATGGAATGTGAAAGGCCTCTACTATGTTCAACACTTGTTGGGTTTGGAAAGGAATGTTTTGGGCAATTTTATGTGGGAGAAAGGACACATTCTCATTGACAGCATCGTCATGAAAATCAGGAAATAACAGCTTTTCTCCAACTGTAATGATTTCTTTTACTCGGAAGAAATTACTGTGTAATTGCTTCACCTCCACGTCATTTGGCATTACTGTTTGTGGGCAACCAGTCACAAAACCATCTTGTACAAGGTCTAGTAGCTTTCTTTTCTTGTATGGTTTCCTTGCATCGCATGGATCCAACTTTGATATCTGAGTTTTTTCACATACAAGCCCTGCTCTTTTGCACAAACTATTTTCCTCCGCATTATTGTTGTCGGTGGACGCTTATCATAATTGGTTCAGCACAATATCATTAGAGAAGATTTTTTTGGTTTTGAGATTTTTTACATACTTTAATTAGAGAGAGGGATTAGAAATATATTTAGAGTTAGAATTAGTAATTGAAATATTTCCACATAGCCCAAGCTTGAGAATGGTAGTGCCAGCCATAGTGATGAGAAACGCCAAACACCACAAATAATCTAAACTGGAAATAAATGAATCCCTTTCAAAATAGACTATCATAATGATAATTTACAAGCAGCACTAATACCAATTAGCAATTAAGGTAAATTCATTTATCTTATCTTGATTGCATTATTGGGTATACGCAGAGAAGTCGGTATGCACAGTCTAGTCGGTATACGTAGAGAAGTCGGTATACACAGTCTAGTTGGTTACAAAAGAAAGCAGTACAGAACGCAGTACACACCGAGCTGTCTACTGAGTATCTTTTTATGACTACTGAGCAGCAAAGATGACACACTGAGTTGATATACACCGAGTGTAACGTGTTACTAGATACATTGACCCTAGACATGCATATGAAAATGTGTTACAAGATCAAGGCACATCTAACTGTTATTACATTGGAAATTGCACTAGAAGATTGTGTATGATTTTGAGATCAATCTAACCAATGAAATATTTTGTATAGTTATTCATTCAAGGAATCTTGTTTGTAAGATCGAAGCAATGAATTAGATCACCATCTTAAGAGATCTATTTATATAGCATGAGTTAAGGATGTATGTATGTGTGCAAGAAGACTATTACAGTGACACAGAGGTCACCGAGAAGGTTTTTAGAGAACAGTTGAAGAACAGAGTAAATAGAGGGGTTTACCGAGTTACTACATGGGTTACCAAGGTATGCTATAAGCAAGGTA
Source organism: Cryptomeria japonica (assembly GCF_030272615.1). NCBI lineage: Eukaryota > Viridiplantae > Streptophyta > Pinopsida > Cupressales > Cupressaceae > Cryptomeria > Cryptomeria japonica. The sequence continues at coordinate 241,265,644 of NC_081407.1, read as the reverse complement.
ATCTATTCTGAGCACATAGAATCTGCTATAACATTTCAGATGTAAAGTTGCAGATATTTGTAATGATTTTATTGTAATATTGTGAAGTTGAAAGAGAAACCTTTAATAGAGTAAAAGACTCTAATCAAGTCTATAAATTGTAAAGCCTCTAACCAGGTGCAGCATTTAGATTAAATGTTGTAAAATCCTTTAGCAAGGTAGATCTAACAGATCTTGTTACTCCTAACAGGGTAAGCTATTAGAAATAGCTAAAATGTAGCTCTAACCGAGCACTCTTTATTATTACAATAGTGAAGTTGTGGGTGCCATCCCCACCGCAGTTTTTCTCTCTAACAAAGAGTTTATGCGTAACCAAAATATATGTGTTATGGAGTGAATCATGTATGATTATTATCTATTTGTTTTAGCTTTATTTTATGTTACTGCACTATTCTGTTTATGCATAACAGTAAAGTTATTATTCAAGAAAAGTTTTGGAGTACTGATTCACCCCTCCCCTCTCAATACATTAGCTTTCCATATTGGGCCTAACAATTTATGTAGTTCCATAGATTATTGAAAAGACTAGCAATTGTTTGTGGCTCAAGTGGTATAATGTATTACTAATGTAGATAATAAGATGAAAGGTCATTCTCTTGTTGTGACTAATGTTGCTCGATTTGTAGGATGGATACTTGACTTTGGTGCCTTAGATTATTTGACAAGATCATTAGACTAGCTCTTCTCAACTAGAACTTCATGGATATCTAAGTTCTTAATGCCTAATAGTGGCTATATTGATGTTTATACTAAGGCTATGGGTAAATCTAATCCTAGAATCAAATATGTACCTTATCCCAAAAAAAAATCAAATGGTGAATGTTTTAAAGCAGATTCAAATTTATTTTGTCATTGCATTTCTCTCCTATTTATTAATAGTTTATCATCCAATGTTTTCACATTTACATTGTCTTTGTAGCTTTTTGCTAAGTTTCCACTTTTTTATGTTTTCTCTTCTTCTTTGATTGGGGTAACACCTAATTTTGTTGAGACCTACTCAAAGGAACTTGATCAGTTTCTAGAGATACACTTTATGACTTATTTCTTATTGCATCTTCATGCAGATGGAATTTCTTTAGCATCATCCAATGGAGACTCTTTCTCTCTAAGGGGAGACCTGTTTTGATTAATAAAACATGGAATAGGCTCGTTATCGATATATAACTACGGGATAGGAACATAAGGGGAGCTCACAAGAAGTGAGTTCACCGAAAATAAAAGCACCAAAAAGGCAGCCCCTTTTTTTAAAATGATACTTTTGACTGGAGCATCAACCAGCAGGAGAAACATCCTGAACAAGAAAAATTACGTAATCGAAACAAAAGGGTTTAAGAAAACCTTGAACCATCTACCAACAGAACCCCCTTGCACTAAAACAACACAGTCAAGGGAGGGGAAAACACACATCAAATTTTGAAAGGAATCTGAAAAACATTTTTCCTGAAGACCCACTAGAAAAAAATCTCATAGGGTTTTGATAGTCATCCCTAAACCTATGTCTGAGAAAAAAAACCTACAAACAACCCATAGAAGGCCACCTGAATAGGTTGTTTGTTAGCAGAGACACTAAGGAACAAAACTCCAAATAGAAAAGAAAGTGGAAACAAATAGCTCCCACCTCCAGCATCCAACATGAGGCCTAGAGGGAAACAAACCCAAAGGCTAAATCACCTGGAAAGGGGGATAGGAGTTAGCAAAGGAGAGCCCAAGAGAGAATAACATCCCCCAATAGTATAAGGAGTCCAACATTTAGGCAAAAAAAATAGGAAATAGGGCCCCTTCTAGTTAAGCACCTGTAGGGTAACCAACCCTCAACATTACTCCATAGCCCATCTACCACAACACAAATAAATATTCCACTGAGAAGAATGTCATCAAACTCAAGAGCACCCAACAACCACAAAAACCCACCACCATCAAAACTAATCGTGCAAGTAGTTGTGACAAGGCCCACCTTTATAGGACCAAAAGAGCATAATAAATGGGCCCAAACCCAAAAGGAACTACTCCTCCAAGAGAACCAACCCTTGAAGCCAAATACCACAAGAATTAGACTAAAAATAATCACAACACTACACCAAGAAGGCATCTCCCAAAAAAAAAATAGGCAAGGGCCAAATCCACAGCTGCCATAATGAGATAGGGCATAAACAAAGATGTTTCTCTTCACAGCATAGTGAACTCCCTTCAAGGGGTCACCACGGCAAATCACAGGAGACAAGAACCCCACAATTATGGCAGCAAAGGAGCACAAAGAACTCATAAAGGCCCAACATACAACCAATGTCCACACAGACTTTATGGCATCACCACACAATGCAAAAAATAGGAAATCTGCAAAAGAGGGCTCCATCGACATCCAACGCCACAAAGAAGATTGAATCAATGGTCAAGAGGAAGAGTTGGGATGGCCAAAGGCTCTATGCCCATGAACAACAATAGTCGCATAAGAAAACCCCACAAAATGAAAAATCCCATTACACAACATAGTGAGAAGGGGGTAGAGAAATATTGCATGAAAACATAGGCAAAGGGCCCAAGCAACTAGGGAAAGCAAAAAGCCATAAACAAGTCTTCACCTCTTGACAGAGAACAAGCTAACCACTGAGGCCGCTAATAACTCAATGATGAACAAATAGTACCAAATCGGTACTGAGAGGGGGGGTTTGAATCAGTACAGAAAAAAGCTTCAAACTTAAACCGGTTTGACAATAGACACTCCAAATGATTGGCAAACAGTGATACCGGTTTGAAACAAAGTGCAACCAATAAAGCTAAGAGTGACTAAGACAAGCATTAGCTAGTTAATCACTTAGCTTTCCACTCAACTCAAAACTACACTACCATTTCACCCTTATGCATGAACAAGTAATCTATCATGAAAACATAATAACAACTAGTTCAACATGTTTTATTGACAGGCATAAAACACAGAACCATCACATGCTTGACAAACAATAACAAAGCATCACAAGATAAAGACATCACACATGACACACATATTTTTTCATGTGGAAACCCAACTGGGAAAAATTTACGGTGGGGATGAATACCGACAAGTTGTTTTTGAACTCTTTAGAAGTCCGCTCTGTTAGGAGCCTTGTCTAGTTAGAGACATTACAATAGGTTCTGCTAGGAAACAATCCTGCTAGGGATCACCCAGTTAAGGGATAGCTAGAATACCCAGTTAAGGGTTAAACCTTGTTAGAGGATTTCAAGAACTCAATAGCTAAAGGATTTCACTAACTCAATAGCTTCGAGTTACCCTGTTAAAGGATTTACATCAAGCTGGTTAAAGCTACCCTGTTAAGGGATTTCACAACTATTGAAGTGGTTAAAGATCAATAGGTATAACAATGATCTGATGATAGCACTCAATGCCAATGCAGATCCACTTAAGCTCCTCTTCACCTTCTACACTTACACGCGGCAATTATCACTTCTCTCCTCTAGTCTGACAAGAATCATGTATCCTTTCTCTTAGATACACACACACAACTTTTGCCAACAACTTTAGAAAGAAACACAACATCAACCTTATAGGAAACAGATAGGTCGATAGCATAAACCCTAAACCTTGAGTCTATTAGGTTAAGGAATTGAAACGGTTCAATCCTGACCGTTGAGCATACTGCATTAAGTGCAACAGTTCTTGATCCATTCCCAAGACATTCTCCATCATTCATTTTCTACCGATTTCATGGCGGCTGATAACCCATCACTCATTATCACCATTTACAAACTTCGCACATTCCTAAGGTAGATAGGGATAGTCTTATTTATGCAAGATCCTTCATGCGGACAAGGCTTACATGGCAACACGATCTGTTCTTCATTACCATGCTAACTCATCACAAAAACATCACTGATTGAGTCACATAGGCTTGAGACACTTCAACTGGAAAACCTTGACACTACCAACCGATAGTCACACAAGGATTCCATGTACCGGTTCCCATAACAACATGCTGGTTCACTTTGGCATACATACTAGTTCTCACATATGTCAGTTCCCTTTTCTCACATATGTCGATTCACTTCATATCACATATTGACATCAATGACAGCATACAATATCATTATGTATCATTATGTCCTCATACCGGTTCTCATAATGGCAACAACTGCAATGACGAGAAGAGAACTAGATCTCCTACTAGCAACACTTGGGTTGCCATCTCCTTGAACCTCCCCCCTACATCTCCCTCACTATCTAAAACCCTAAGGGGAGACTTATTGTTTGTATGCATTGGATTCTCAATTTTCTTTGGACATTCTTCATCATCTTTAGAGATACTTCATTATTGGAGGGCTATGTATGTAGTCTCTTTCTCTCCTATGGGAGGAATTTTGTATTTTTATCTTCATGATGGATGTGGTTATTTGGGGTATTAATAATTCCTACATAAATCATTCATTTCATCACTTGTACATGATTTATTTTTGAATTCTTTCTTTTGGACAGGGGTTTCTCTCATGTGGATTTTCTACTTTACTCCATTTATGAGAGATATTTTGCATATGGTTATCTAAAATGGCCTCATAGCCAAGATCCATGTGCATCATATTTGCATCATTTGTATTTGTTTGTACCTCCATAAGTTGTGCTTAAGGGAGGGAGTTAGTGTGAATAAGGTTTCATACCTAACTAATTCCCTAGCATGTTCCTATTCACATGTTAAGTTAACTTAAGTCTTTCGTATCTTTCTATAAGTCTTAGTTGTCAACGGGATCTTATCTCATTTACTTATGTGTCTTAGGTAGTTTTATTTTTATTTTATTTAGTTGTTTCATGTTATAAGATTAATATACATGTAAACATATTATTTAATTCTATCATTCAACTTGCCTATATAAGAAAGATTATTGTACACTTTATAACATATTCCATATATATTAAAATCTATCAAACTCATTTATTGCATAATCTTGTGTCGGAGGTTCTTGTTAGCAATTGATACTCATTTGATTGCTTTCAATATGTTGTCATTAATGGCAACATGTTCTGGCTTTCATTTCTTAGTTTGGTTGTTTACCAACAGACACTTCACCGGTATCGGCATCGGTACCAACAGGTATCTTCACTGGTAGGAAGGATTCTTTGGGTAACGACATTGTAGGCCGACATGAATTACAACTGGATACTAGTATTGGAGGCTAGTATCATTTGGGAGATACAGCAATCAGAAATTCATTTTGATACTTATGTAAATATGTAATGAGCTGACATGTATATTTATTTTGTAATTATCTAGGTAAGCTGACATGAGGCATGGAGGATTGTAATGGTATATAGGTCAGTTGATTAGATCATTTTGTGATATGTTAGGATATGATAGGATATGATTGTAATGATTTTAATGAGAGGAATTTTGTAATGTGAATATTATGTAAGAGGTTATTCTGGTAAGGGTTTAGGGTTTCAAAACCGTAATAGTCAGGGCTTGAACCGAAACTCTATCAGGCATAGCAGATGCATTAAAAATGAGTTTAGTTTTATGTTTTCTTATTCAAAGTGACTGTAGTCAGTGAGACTCCTTTGTGATGAGTAGTCTACTCTAGGCTGTAAGCCTTTTTACAAGTGCACGCCCCCATATTATGTAATATCTTTTCATATAGCCAGTGGATTGATATTGTGGGTCACCAATCCCATTGTGGTTTTTCCTCTTTGAGGTTTTCCATGTGTAACTCGCTGTGTTATGGTATTCATTTTTGTAAATGGCTTATTAATTTCTTTACTTCTTTCAATTATATATTTACCATTTTATCAGTTGGTGAATGCATGTTATAATAAGGTTAAAATTGAGCATTCTGGTAGAACATTGATTCACCTCCCTCCCCCTCTCAATGTTCTTGGATTCCAACCATTAGTATCAGAGCCTTGTGCCTCGAAATAATTTTAACATCTTGAGGGAGATCCTAAATCCAGAATCCGTGGATATGAGTATGGACAGACAACTTGAGGTAGCAATTGAATATTATTATGTTGAAAGCATGAAGAATTTTAAGTAATGATTTTAATGAGAGGAATTTTGTAATGTGAATATTATGTAAGAGGTTATTCTGGTAAGGGTTTAGGGTTTCAAAACCGTAATAGTCAGGGCTTGAACCGAAACTCTATCAGGCATAGCAGATGCATTAAAAATGAGTTTAGTTTTATGTTTTCTTATTCAAAGTGACTGTAGTCAGTGAGACTCCTTTGTGATGAGTAGTCTACTCTAGGCTGTAAGCCTTTTTACAAGTGCACGCCCCCATATTATGTAATATCTTTTCATATAGCCAGTGGATTGATATTGTGGGTCACCAATCCCATTGTGGTTTTTCCTCTTTGAGGTTTTCCATGTGTAACTCGCTGTGTTATGGTATTCATTTTTGTAAATGGCTTATTAATTTCTTTACTTCTTTCAATTATATATTTACCATTTTATCAGTTGGTGAATGCATGTTATAATAAGGTTAAAATTGAGCATTCTGGTAGAACATTGATTCACCTCCCTCCCCCTCTCAATGTTCTTGGATTCCAACCATTAGTATCAGAGCCTTGTGCCTCGAAATAATTTTAACATCTTGAGGGAGATCCTAAATCCAGAATCCGTGGATATGAGTATGGACAGACAACTTGAGGTAGCAATTGAATATTATTATGTTGAAAGCATGAAGAATTTTAAGTTATAAGATGAATTGAATTCTACAAAGGAATTCATTCTTATCCTACAGGAGAGTCTATCATTTGTTCAAGCTAGGATGAAGGAACTTCTACAAAATCAGGATAATGAAGAGAAAGATGCCCTCAATGAAAGATGTCAGAAGTTGATTCAAGAGAGCATGGTCATGAGGAATTAAATGCAATCCCTAACTATAAGGATGTCAAAGGAGATTGAAGACCGGAAGATGAATGAAGAAAACCTTGGGAGAACGCTGAAAGATAGATCTGAAGAATGCATCCAGTTGGTTCATGAAAATGATATGTTGAGAACTGATTTAGTGCAATCCAGAGTAATGAACAAGAACTTGAAAGACAAATGATAATTCTAAGAGATGATCTGACTATTGCAAGTGAATGCTAGGACAAATTCAAGGTTAGTTCAGCACAACTTGATGAATTATTGAAAAGTAAAAGATAGAATGGAGATTTCAGTGGACTTGGATTTGAACAAGGTCAACGGTCTGGTACTGCAAATGAAGATCAAAACCAGAAGACACTGGTAAGGCAACTTAATGCTTAAAAATTTAATGGTAGATTCTTTGTGTTGTAATAAATTTCGTCACATGGCTAGACAATGTAGAAATAGAGCAAATCAGAACTATAATTATACTCTCGGTCAATGTTCTAAATGAAATAAGTATGGTCATAAGACAAAAGATTGCAGAATGAATGTTAAATGTCATGCATGTGGAAAATTTGGACATATGGCTAATCATTGCAGGTCAAGCAATTATACCAATTATAGAAAAGCAATTCAAAAGAACAATGTTACGTGTTATGCATTCAACAAGATTGGACACATAGCTAAGTTTTGTAGAAGCAAAAATCCACCAATTAACAATGATGGATCAAATGATAAAGCAAAAGAGAAGGTAAATGAAATGGGTTAGGAAGTTAGATAATCAATCAGCAGATGGAAATGCTCCGGGTACTCAACCGATAGAGGAGGTTGCTCCTGCACCGAAAGGAATCTCGTCTAGTAACTAAGGAAGATCCCTTAGGGGTAGGAAAAATTCATGCTAATACTGCTTAAGCCCCAGGAAGAGGTTCTGGAAGATGTTCCAGTCATTGGAAATGCTTATCCGACATGCAGATGTTCGACCAAGATCTGGTATCTTCCATCGGATATCATTCATATCAATGACGAATTAGGGTTTCTTGAAGGTTAAAAGGTTGAATCCACTTCATTTTTTATCACCTTGCATTCAAAGTGATTAAGAGTGATTCAGAGTGAGTCTAAGGGGAATCAGTGTGATTAGATATCTTCTTCAGCGATTTCACCAGCGATCGGAAGAGTTCTTTAGGGTTTCACCGGAAAATATTTCTCAAGTATTTATCTTTCATGATGGAAGCAAGATGATCCTCTACACCTACTTTTATTGCAAATCTTATTGTTGTTGAGGTTAAGGACCGTCCTAGGCCGATTTTCAAGCAATGTCCACATATTGCCACCTTGGATGATTTGGTTGGTTCATTTTCTCATGTTCTAGAAGAAGTTGTATATGTGGACAATGTCAAAGCATTCATTCACTACCACATTGAGGATCTAGGTACTAGTGATATCAAGAGCATGTATATGAGAAATTTGATGGGAGACTCTGGAAAGATCAGGCCCGAGTATAAGCATATTGAGGATCTAAGGTTCACTAGCATTTTGGATATCCCAGAATTTGAAGATGAGATCATCAGATATGTATTGAGTAGAGTGCATGGAGAATTCATCTAGTTGGAAAGACCTTATAAGATCTCGAAGGAGGGAATTAGGGCCATCACTATTTTGTTGTAGATTGGTCAGCATCTAGAGAAGAAGATTATTAATGACCAGGTTAACAAACTCACCAGTGCAACTTCGGATCAGTGATCAATGAGAGTTAGCACTATCACCGATAGAGATATCAGATTTGACAGCATGATCATTGGATACAAGGTAACTCAATCCAATCATCTCAACTTTATTTCTATCTCATGCATTTATGTCACACATAAGATCATGAGGGAAAATAAGAAGTTAGATCTTTTTGGATGGATGTTAGATGAGTTGTTAATTAGCCTAGGGAAGATCAAAGAAGAGAAGAAGGGGAAATTTCGATATGGAAATATTATTTTATATTTGATGCTATTTTTCATTAATGAAACTCCCAGTTTTGGTAAGAGATAATGGGCATTTGATATCTCGGTAGGAAGACAACTGAAATAATATATTGCTACATTGGGTAGTCAGTGAGATGATAAGGTTTGGGGTTACTTCAAGGCATTCCAAAAGGCTATGAAATATTGAGAAAGGGTTCCAAAACATTTTTTTGAGAAATACTCAACCGAGATCTTCTTTATGGTTAAGAAGGATGAAACCTTGATGGAAGCAGTCAAACCTCAGAAGATATGGATAGATGAGATGGGTTATGAGGTCGATGCTCGGATTTTGGATGCATATACAAATATGTTAATTGATGCACCTATTTATGAAGCTGAGAAATCCTTTGGTACTACAAAACTAAAGAAGCAAGAGGTTCAAAATGAATTTAACTGGAAGAAGAGGGAGAAACAACAAGGCAAGGTGGTGCAGGGACACAAGACTCAATTTCATAACTTATTGATTGAAAACTTAATGTTTTTGATAGTAATGTGTTTTGATGGATCAAATAATCCTTTTTTTATGTTTTGTTTTATAATAAGGTCCTAATTGTCCATTCTATAAGGCCTAGTGGCCTAGGGTGCATTATAAACCCTATGGTCAACTATGGTCAAAGGGACTTAGGATGAGTAGAATTAGGGAGTAAAGTTTTTTTTGGTCTATCTATATCCATTTAAATTTGTTTAGGCCCCTAGTTTTATGATTAAATTAGTTTGAATGACAAAATGCAAAAATTGTCAAAAATTCACAAAAGTTGTCAATTTGTAAAGCAACTTCTCAAAAAGTTGTTGTAATTGGTTGCCCAATGTTCATAACCACCTCCAATATGTTTTAAAATGTTGCAAAAACTATAAAATGCCTCAACAAACTTGTGTGGGGGTTTTTGTGGTTGGAACTTGAAAACATGATATTTGAAATCAATAAAATACTGCATTTTTCTAGAAAATTTGTTGTTATCACGTTTGGTACGGCCCTGTCCAACCTCTAAAATGAAAAATTTATTATTGTAAGTTTAGAGGGTTTAGTTTCTTTTATTTTTAATCCAACTAGAGGTCTGGAGGTGGAGTATTGAGGGAGAAAAGTTGTAATAGATCCAAACAACCCGTGAAAGTGCCCTTTCCTAGGGCTTCAACTTCAATTTTCCATTTCTTCAAAATTCACCATGGAAAAATTATAAAACTTGGTAAATGGAGGATTTGGAAGTTTAATTTAAGATTAAAAATGTTTAAAAAGTGGAGGAATAATTTTGGGTAATATTTTGATGAATTTGGCTAGGCATCTTCATGTGACTGGCTGTGGGAATTGAACAAAATTCATGAACAGTCCCCATAACTTTAGTTTTAATGCAACCCAGGAGTTATGAATTGGTAATTGGTGAGTATTTGGATACCCCAAGGTTCTCCAATATTTTATTTTGTGAAATTTCTTGTTTGAGGATAGTTCCTTTGTAAGGTGCTCAAATTAGCCCTTATTAGCCTAGATGAGGGTTTATTAGAAATGGTACTTGCAAGAGGTTCCAAAACTTATCCTTTGGTATAAAGTGCTACCCCATGTTGGTTTTAAATAAAATAAAACAATATTGGCCTATCCTTTCAATTTTTTGGGTGGGAAGCCAAAAAGTGAGTTTTGAAGGCTAATAGGTCTAAGGAGCCAATTTGTACTTTGTGACTTTGGGGAGTTGAATAACCAAATCAAAAGGTTTTTTGGAATCATTTGAGTTTTTAGTAACCTATAAAACCTATCTTGAGCCTTTTTTGGCCTATAAAACCATTTGGAGGGGTTGTGAGCAATTTGAGCCATTTTGAGCAGTTTTGCCTGTGGGGTTTGGAACCAAATATTGATAACCTTGCACATTGTCCCATTTTGGGGTTATGGGGATGAAAATATGTGACTTGGGATGTTAAATTTATTCTCATAAAGGTTTGAGGCTTGGTTGGAGTGAATCCTTGAATGGAGGGTTTTGTTGCTTGGTTGAGCAAGTGAGCAACTTGGAGCATTTTCAAGTTGTTTGAACCATACCTCTACATCAATTGGTATCAAAGAAAGTGTGATCCTTAGGAGAAGGATTTTTTTAGTTTATCCATGTCAAGAGAAGAAGATGAGGGTGAGCTGTCCTCAAGGATGACTAATGCACAGATAGTGAAGTTTTTGAAGGATCAAGACTTGGTTCACAAGATTGATTCCTTGCAGAAGGAGGTTGATAGACTTAATGGGGAAATTCATAAGAAAAGTGGTGGAAAATATAATTTTGTTGAAGAGGGGAGTGATGAGGAACCCCTTGAGAAAAGTGATGAAGAAGAAGTGTCTTCTTATCAGAGACTACTTGTGAAGACCCTAAAGGCCATGGAGAGAAGGACCATGGATGTTAGGTTGGACCTACCTTTCTATGATGGAAACTTGAATCCAGATGTTGTTTTGGATTGAATTTATGCCCTCACAAGCTTCTTTTAATGTGAAGACATACTAGAAATTCAGTGAGTTAATATTTCTAAGTCCAAGTTGAAGGGATCAACACTTACATGGTGGAATTTCACTCAAGATGATAGGGTGAAGGAGAAGAAGAATCCAGTGACCACTTGGAAGAAGAAGGTTTCATTGATTAGGGATGCATATGTTCTTGATGATTATGAAGTCCAACTTCATAAGATGAGAATTAATTTGAGACAAAAGGAGATGAGTGTCTCAGATTATACTCAAGAGTTCCATAAATTAGTGATGAAGTCCAATGTAGTGGAGCCTGAATGTGTGAAGCTTCCAAGATACTTGCAAGGGTTGAGAGTTCCCATTCAAGATGAACTTAGTCTAAGCATCCCTCCCACAAGCCAAAAAAAATTTCAACTTGCTTTGAAGGTTGAAGAAAAACTCAAAAGGAAGAGTGATCAAGGTGGAAGAGGGAGAGGGCAAAAAGACTTTGGAAATAGAGGCAGAAATATGTCTCAAGGAAGAGGAAAAGGTTCCAAAGACCTTGGTGAATCAAGTCAAGGGAATGAACAAGGGGAAGAAATCTCTAGAGGATCTTTCAGAGGAAAGAGATGAAGCTTTAGAGGAAGTGGTAGTGGAAGAGGCCTTGAGGGCATAAAATGCTATAGGTGTCATCAAATGGGGCATGTTGCATCCAAATGTCTAGAGAAAGCAAACAAATATGGTGAAAGAAGAGGAAATTTGGTGAGAGATGACGACACACATAGTTTTCACTCTCATGGATCTTTTATGCAACCTGAACAAGGAGAGATCATGATGATGAGAAGGACATTGATCAAGGAACCTAGTCCACTAGAGCCACCCCAAAGGAAGACACTCTTTGGGACTCCTTGTAGAAGTGGTGACAAAGTCTGTATGGTTGTGATTGATTTAGGTTCTACTGATAATTTTTTGTCCATTGAGGTAGTAGAGAAATTGAAATTGAAGAGGATTAAACATCCAAGACCCTACAAGGTATCATGGCTCACAAAGGGGTAGCAAACCATCATTGAAGAACAAGCATGGGTGGAGTTTTCTATTGGAAAGTAAAAGGACAAGGTACTTTGTGACATAGTACCCATGGATGCATTCCATTTTCTATTAGGAAGGCCATGGCAATATGACATGAAGTCATTTCATGATGGAGAGAAGAACACATACACCATCCGGTACAAAGGTGAGAAGGTAACATTACTACCCCTACCTGATAATGGTGAAGAAGCAAAAGACTCTAAGTTTTTGTTTGTAGGAGAGAAATATTTTTTAGAATATTTGAAGGAGGAGGAAACTACTTGTTATGCTTTGGTTGTATTGCCAAAATAGGAAGAAAGAAAGTTGCACAAGAAAAAGGAAGAACCTAGGAGGATAGGACCAAAAGAGGTGGCAGACTTGCTTGAGACCTATAAGGACATTTTAACCAAAGAGCTTCCTGATACCCTACCTCCAATCAGAGAGATTAGCTACAATATTGATCTAATCCTAGGGGCTACACTCCCAAATAAGGTTTCCTATAAATTAACACCCCAACAGAATGAGGAAATGGCAAGACAAATCCAGGAACTCTTAGATAAGGGTTTGATTTCTAAAAGTTTAAGTCCATGTGTTGTTCCATCCATGCTAGCACCTAAGAAAGAAAGTACATGGAGGTTATGTATGGCCTCAAGTTCCATTAATAGGATCACTATTAGGTATAGGTTCCCTATGCCTAGGATTGAGGACTTGTTGGATCATCTAGTGGGTGCCAGGTGGTATTTAAAGGTGTATTTGAAGAGTGGGTACCATCAAATTAGGATAAGGGCTGGAGATGAATGGAAGACAATCTTTAAGACTAATGAAGGCCTTTATGAGTGGAGAGTGATGCCATTTGGCTTGTCCAATGCACCTTCATGAGACTCATCAATGAAGTTCTAAAACCTTTCCTTGGTAAATTTGTTATTGTTTACTTGGATGATATTCTTATTTTTAGTAAGAATAGAGATGAACATATGCAGCATTTGAATTTGGTCCCTAAGAGATTGCAGGAAGAAAAGCTCCTAATCAATGTGGACAAGTGTCTTTTTATGGAGGAAGAATTGGTGTATCTTGGTTTCATAGTTTCAGGTGGAAGCATCAAGATGGATCCTGAGAAGATGGAGAGCATCTTGAATTGGCCTTCTCCAAGATCAATGACTGAAGTTAGAATCTTCCATGGCTTGGCTTCCTTTTACAGGAAGTTTGTAAGAGGTTTTAACCAAGTTTGTGCACCTATCCTGGAAACAATCAAAGGGGGTTAGAAGTGCAAGTTTGTGTGGACCAAGGAAAATGAGGAGGATTTTCAAAGTCTCAAACAAAAGGTAGCAAAGAAATCTATACTTGTTTTCCCAAATTTCCAAAAGGTTTTTATAATTGAGTGTGATGCATCTAATGTTGCAATAAGAGTTGTTTTGAGCCAAGATGGTAGGCCCATTGCATTTTTTAGTGAGAAAATAAATGAGGCAAAGAGGAAGTATTCCTCATATGATTTGGAAATGTATGCCTTAGTTCAAGCCTTGGAAAAATGGAGGCATTATATCCTTCCAAAAGAATTTGTTGTTTTTACTGACAATCAGGCACTTAGCTTCTTGAATAGCCAAGAGAAGTTGAGTCACAAGCATATTAAATGGGTAGAATCTGTCCAAGTATATACTTTTACCATCAAACACAAAAAGTGAGTTGCAAACAAGGTGGAAGATGCCTTGAGTAGAAGATCCTTGACAGTGCTAGAGGTGAAGTTGCATAGTGTGGGGATTGACTCCTTGAACGGTATGTATGAAGGTGATGAATACTTTCATGAAATTTATAAAGTTTGTTCTAATTTTTCTAAAGCATACCATGTTGAATATGTTGATTACTTGATCCAAGGTGGTTTATTGTTTAAAGTACATCAACTATGCATTCCTAGGTGTTCAATGAGGGAGAATATTGTGAAAGAAAAGCATTGTGGAAGCATGAGTGGACATTTTGGGTTGGATTAAACCCTTGAGTAGGTAAGAAGACACTACTATTGGCCTAAGATGCAAAGTGATGTAAGAATATTTGTTGAAACATACACTATTTGTCAAAAGGCCAAAGGTACTTCCACCAATGCAGGTTTGTATGAACCATTACCCATACCTACAAGGCCTTGGGAAAGTTGTAGTATGGATTTTGTATTGGGATTGCCTAGGACTCAAAAAGTCTCTGATAACATCTTTATTTTTGTAGATAGGTTCAGTAAGATGGCACATTTCTTGCCATGTAAGACTGCAAGTGTTGCAACCTATGTAGCAAATTTGTTTTTCAAAGAGATTGTAAGGTTACATGGACTTCCTATAACAATTGTGTTTGATAGGGATGTGAAATTCATTCACCATTTTTGGAGAACCTTATGGAAGAGGTTGGGAGCAAACTTGAACTTTAGTTTAGCCTACCATCCACAAATAGATGGGCAAACTGAAGTTGTGAATAGGTCCTGGGGAAACCTATTGAGATGCTTGACAAATAGATATGGAGAGAAGTGGGATGTTGTACTTCCACAAGCTGAATTTGCATTCAATGATTCTGTGAATTAGAGTATAGGAAGGAGTCCATTTCAAATTGTTTATGGGTAGAATCCAAGAGTCTTCTTGGAGTTGAGAGACCTTCCACATGATGGGAAAATAAGTGCTCATGGTGAGCAATTTGTTGATAGCATGAAGTAGGTGCATGATCAAGTAAGGCTAGCCCTCCAAAAGAGTTCACAAAAGTACAAGGAAATTGATGATAAGAAGAAGAGAGATGTACAATTTTAGATTGGTGATATGGTGTGGGTGTACCTAAGAAAACAAATGTTGTCAAAGGGGAAGCATACAAAGTTACTCATGAAGAAAGTGGGTCCTTGCATGGTTTTGAAGAAAAATGGGCTGAATTCCTATGACATATCTCTTCCCTCTAACCTTGGTATTTATCCTATCTTTAATGTAATTAATCTAACACCCTATAAAGGGCATGTTTCTACTGGTACAAACTTTCATGTGGGGGAGATTCAAGAGGACAATGCTGATATACCTCCTCATGCACCAAAGAAGCCTAAAAAGATCATTGATGAAAGGGTCATCAAGAAGACCATAAATAAAGAATAAAAACAATACCTTGTGAAATTGGTAGGACACCTTATTGAAGAGGTAGTATGAATGGATGAGGCAGAAATTCTAAAGCATGGCACTTCATTGGACCAACTTATCTCATGTGGAAATGAGATCAGCCCACCCCGGGAGTATGGTGTAGGGGCACAAGCCTCAATTTCATAATTTATTGATTGAAAAATTCATTTTTTTGATATAAAGGTGTTGGGATGGATCAAAGAATACTTTGTTTATGTTTTTTTTTGTAATAAGGTCCTAATTGTCCATTTTGTAAGGCCTAGTGGCCTAGGGTGCATTATAAACCCTATGGTCAACTATGGTCAAAGGAACTTAGGATGGCTAGAATTAGGGAAGAAATTTTTTTTTGGTCTATTTATATCCATTTCAATGTGTTTAGGCCCCTAGGTTGATGATAAAATTAGTTTGAATGACAAAACGCAAAAATTGTCAAAAGTTGTCAATTTGTAAAGCAACTTCTCAAAAAGTTGTTGTAATTGGTTGCCCAATGTTTATAACCACCTCCAATCAGTTTGAACATGTTGTGAAAAATATAAAATTCCTCAACAAACTCATGTGGGGGTTGTTGTGGTTGGAATTTGAAAACTTGATATTTGAAATCAATAAAATACTGCATTTTTTCAGAAAATTTGTTGTTATCATGCTTGGTATGGCCTTGTCCGCCTTCTAAAGTGTAAAATATCTTAATGGGAGTTTATAGGGTTGAGTTAACCTTCCTTTTAATCCAACCAAATTTCTTGACGTGGAGTATTGAGGGAGAAAAGTTGTAACAGATCCAAACAACCCGTGAAAATGCCCTTTCCTAGGGCTTCAACTTCAATTTTCCATTTCTTCAAAATTCACCATGGGAAAATTATAAAACATGGTGAAATGGAGGATTTGGGATTTTAATTAAATAGTAAAAAGGTTTCAAAAGTGGAGGAAGCAGGTTGGGTCAGAGTTTGGTGAATTTGGCCAGGCATCTCCATGTGACTGTTTGTGGGAATTCAACAAAATTCATGAACAGTCCCCATAACTTTAGTTTTAATGCAATCCAGGAGTTATGAATTTGTAATTGGTGATTATTTGGATACCCAAAGGGTCTCCAATAGTTTATTTTGTGAAATTTCTTGTTTGAGGGATTGTTCCTTTGTAAGGTGCTCAAATTAGCCCTTATTAGCCTAGATGAGGGTTTATTAGAAATGGAACTTGCAAGAGGTTCCTTAACTTACCCTTTGGTAGAAAGTGCTGAAACAGGTTTGTGTTCAATAAAATGAAACAATATTGGCCTTTTTCTTTATATTTTTTGGGTGGGAATCCAAAAAGTGAGTTTTGAAGGTTAATAGGTCTAACGAGCCAATTTGCACTTTGTGACTTTTGGGACTTGAACAACAAAATTAGAAGGTTGTTTGGCATCATTTGAGTTTTTAGGAACCTATAAAACCTATTGTGATCCTTTGTTTTCCCATAAAACCATTTGGAGGGGTTGTGATAAATTTAAGCCATTTTGAGCACTTTTGCGTGTGGGGTTTGAAACCAAATATTGATAACCTTACACACTATCTCATTGTGGGGTTATGGGGATGAAAATAAGTGACTTGGGATGTCTAATTTATGCTCATAAAGGTGTGAGGCTTGGTTGGATTGAATCCTTGAATGGAGGGTTTTGTTGTTTGGTTGAGCAAGTGAGCAAGTTGGAGCATTTTCAAGTTGTTTGAACCATACTGCTACATCACAAGGCCAAAAAATTTGTTGAACAAGTATCTCAGGATATCAAGGTATTAATGGATGTTGTTCCAAAAAAAGGAAGGAAGAGGAAAGAGCCTGGAGTTTTTATTGAGCCTATTCCATCAAACTCTGGAACTGAAGATGACACACCTTTAGCATTCAAGAGGTTATTGAGGAAGAAAGGTCAGGAGAATAAGGAGAAAGCATGGAAACATCCAGTAAGGCAGGTTACAATCAAGGTACTGGGAAAGAAAAGAGCTCCAAAGGAAACACCTTCTACTCCATCCGGTACTGGAAGAAGAAAGAAGATGGATGAAACAAACCTGGAAATTGTATCTGGTAATGTAACTAATATTCCACCCAAGACTTGTGCAAAATTAGTAGATGAAATAACTAAGGATGGTATGCTGAAAAATGTAAAATTTCATTATGAGAAATTAGTTAATGATGAACAAAGAGAAGTTGAGGAAGCAATTTTATTATATTTGGATATATATAAGAAAGATTTGTTGGAAATTGAGAATCAAATGCTTGCACAACTATATGACAACCTAGATGCTAGGAGATTATCAGCTATGGAGGAGGACAAGCACATATAGATTTAAGATTTACTGACTACTTGTGGATCCTTTACTCCAAATGAGTTGGATATGACACTTGAGGTTGCAGACCAAAAAAATCCACAACAATCATAAGATAGTTAGTCTTATGTAAGGAAGGTTTAATGAGATAATCAATTAAACCCACAATGCATGGGTTCAATTATTTTCTAAAAACCTTGGTTTATACACTTCACCGAAAGCTAAAACAAATACTACAGACATCTTGGTTGAAGGGAAAGGAAAAGGTGTTGTGGGTGTTTCACCTACAATTTTGAAAGATAATAAGGCATTGGGTGTAGAGCCCCTGGTAGAATCTAATGTACAAGACACAAAGGTGATACCGGCAGATTTAGAGAGTGTACATGTTACAAATGTTGAGGACAATAGTCCTTTGGATCATAATGTACAAGTTGAGGACATAGTTCATAAGGAGGAACTGGCAGTAACTAATATGACACCAAGTGGCAAATCCATCGGTGCAAAAGAAGAAGCTATTAAATTTAATCACCCATTAGAGAAGAAAAAAGAGGAATCCGACAGAGAACTAGTAGCAAGTACATCATTGTTGTCAATTGACACCTCACTAGTAGAGAATAAAATCATATCTGAGCTGAGTTCTACTGAGCTCATGATGATGGCTACATAGAAGATGATGAAGGAAGGATCTGTGGACAAAGTAATTATTGATGAATCAATCCCAATTTTGCATAGAATTGTCCCGAAATGCCATTTTGACAAAGGAGCAAGCATATCCAACAAGCTCAAAATAATCATAGAGCACATTTCTAAGGACTTTCAATCTTTACAATAGATATCTAACCCACGAGCATTGGAGAGGTTCACACAAGCTAAGAGAGATACTTTTGATCAGATGATTGAATTTGAGAAGAAAGAGATTACTGATAAGATGAATTTGATGTATAATGCTTTAAGGAAATATAGTAATATATATAGATTATGTTGTAACACAAGTTTACTTAATGTAGATATAGATAAAGGGATTAAGGATTCATAGGAGAAAATTGTAGGTATAGTCAATTCTTTTGGTCCTTCAAATTCTTTGACTACATCCATTGATGGTCAAATTTTGGTATTGGAAGCTCAAGTTTTAGTTCTTGAAAATGAAAAAGACAAAATCATTAGGAGAGCTAAAGGGCTCAAAGGATTGGTGAGTCCCCAATTGGATTCATTGAGTATACATAAGAAGGAATGCATTGTTATGGTTGGTAAGCCCACTAAGGACAAAGAGTCATATGCTCACATACTTAATGGAATTGTATCTATTTCTGGCACATTCAAATCTAGTTGGGACACTTATCTAGAGCTTTTGGAGAAATCCTATCTGGATATTTTCAAGTATATTCAGCTCCAGTAAGATATTTTGGGACACATTCTTTGTACAAAACTTCATTCTATCTTGGTTTTTGGTATTTTTTTGGGCATTGATGTCAAAGGGGGAGATATAGGTGAAACATATATTCTTGACATCAAGAGATATGGAGGTATGGAGTATTTTATACAGATCATGATCACAGATGAATATTCAGCTCAAGGGGAGCAGCCTCAAGGTGAAACCGGTAGATAGAAACCATTATCATTTTTCACATGAGTGTTGCCATCAATGCCAAAGGGGGAGATTGTTGGCAATTGACACTCATTTGATTGGTTTCAATATGTTTTCATTGATGGCAACATGTTCTAGTTTTCATTTCTTGGTTTGGTTGTTATCGGCAAACACTTCACTGGCACCAACACCGGAAAGTATTTTCACCAGTAGGAAGGATTCTTTAGGTATCGGCATTGCAGGCTGACATGACTTAAAATTGGATACCAATATTGGAGGGTGACATCATTTGGGAGATCCGGTAATTAGAAATTCAATTTGACATTTATGTAAATATGTAATCAGTAGACATGTATATTCATTTTGTAATTATCTATGTAAGCTGACATGAGGCATGAAGGATTGTAAGGATATATAGGTCAGTTGATTAGATCATTTATTGGTATGTCAGAATATGATAGGATATGATTGTAATGATCATAATGAGAGGAATATTGTAATGCAAAGATTATGTAAGAGGTTATTCTGGTAAGGGTTTAGGGTTTCAGAATTGAAACAATCAGAGCTTGAACCAGAACTCTATCAAGCATAGCAGATGCATTAATTGAGTTTAGTTTTATGTTTTCTTATTCAGAGTGATTGTAGTTAGTGAGACTCCTTTGTGATGAGAAGTTCTCTCTAGGTTGTAAGCATTCCTGCAAGTGTAGGCCCCCATATTATGTAATATCTTTTCTAATGGTTAGTGGATTGATATTGTGAGTCACAAATCCCACCATTGTTTTTCCTCTTTGAGGTTTTCCATGTATAAATATTCTTCTATGGTATCCATTTGTGTGATTGGTTTATTGATTTATTTACTTCTTTCAATTATATATGTACCAGTTTATCAGTTGGTGAATGCAAGTTATAATAAGTTTAAAATTGAACATTCTGGTAGAACATTGATTCACCCCCGCCTCTCAATGTTCTTGGATTCTAATAGTTCTGTTTATTTTTGTAGGTGATCTAAGGGTGTTTAGATAATATTTAGCTCCTACAATTGATGTAACACCCCACAAAGGAATCTTAGAGGATAAGAGAAAAATATACATTTGTGATGCGGGAAAATAGGGTTCCCTAGCTGGCATGGGTAGACTAGGAATCTTAAGACCTATTTTCACTGTAATTACTTTGAGAGGGAGAATGATCCACTTGGCCAAATATGTTATTAGGTACAAGGTGAATTTAGTGGTCCCTTGTGTTGTTACTTGACGATGACAAACTGTAATTTATAAAAATCTATCTAAAATAGGGTGACAAGATGACCTTTCTGTGTGCATGAAGAGATAGTGAATTGGCTGACTAATTTTGATATAACATCTAATAGAGAATATTATAGCTAACTCACACTATAAATTTGGTGCAGTCACTGATTAGGAGGAATCTCAAAGAGATCAATCCGGACTGGTTAGCAAGAGTAAACACAACAAAAAACACAAGGATATGATGTAGGCAATGCATAACTAAATGTATTATATCATGAAAATTGATTACAATCAATTGGTAACATCCAAGTTACAGAAACTAGCTCACTAGCCTGCTAAAAAATGTTTAATTACAAAACATGTCGCAACCCCGATCTCAAATCTTAAGATCTATCTTCTATGTTCTATCTCTTGACTTCTCCTATTATAATTCTCAATTATGATGATTTATACAATCCAAGGGGGATCCAATCAGCCCAAAAAAGATCAAAAGCCAAAGAACAAGACCTAACGTGTAAAAACAACAAGGTCAGCCTTCACTAAAGAGATTCCTCCAAACAATCTAAAGGATGAAGTGTAGATCAAAGAGAGGGTTGGCCACATACCAAGGAACATTGAAAGCAATCCTCAGGTCTCCGCAAGCTATAGAAGGGATCTAATAGATTTCGGTAGATTGCAAATGCAAATAGGTCCAAGCAATTGGTACCAGAAAACTGTCCCGAAAATCGGTAGTGATAACTTGCCAAAAAATGATCCAAATGCTCCACACTTTTGGAATACAGTATATGATCAAGTTTCAAGAAATAATCTACCTCCTCAAGATCCGGTGAGCCAATTCCACAAAATCCAGAATGAAATGCCAAAAATGCAAAATAAAAACAAAAACAAAAAAGAATTATTTTTGGTTGATGCAAGATTGCCAAGATCTGAAAATGCTTATTCATCAAACATTCGGGGTTGTTGAAAAAAATCGAGTCTCTCACTTTGGTGGGGTCAAAGGAAAACCAAGGCGTTCTACCTCTAACTAAGAAATC
The DNA here is from genome assembly GCF_030272615.1 of Cryptomeria japonica. Lineage (NCBI taxonomy): Eukaryota > Viridiplantae > Streptophyta > Pinopsida > Cupressales > Cupressaceae > Cryptomeria > Cryptomeria japonica. The sequence goes on along the minus strand of NC_081407.1, from coordinate 241,244,018 downwards.
CAAAATTAATCTTCAACTGGTCATCCTTTCTACTTTACTAGATACTCCATATACTGACTGCTCTGGGTACTATTCCCAATCCTACTATCTAAAATGTCTTCAATCTGATCTAATTCCTTTTGGGGAAACTATTTCTCCAAGTTTGCAATACTCTCCTCACTGAATTCTAGGTCATGATACTCAATGTAGGTATACAATATTAAATATAGGTGAAATACTCAGACTATCTGGTAACTCCACTTTATATGCATTTCCAGAACTGAACTTTCTCAAAATTTTGCAAGGTTCAAACTTCCTCATCTGCAACTTGTTATAAATTCCAACCAAGAATCTTTCTTTTCTCAGATATACCATCACTTCATCGCCAACTTCAAATTCCTTATGTCTCCTCTTCTCATCTTCTTTCTCCTTATACTCATTGTTCATGTCCTCCAAATGTTTCTTAAGTTAAATATGTAAGTCCTTCATGTGATCTACAAATTCTTTTCCTTCTGTACTTCTCTGGTCTTCACTGCTAATATCTCTTAATTTTGATATACCTCTGGGGTGTTCTCTGATAAAAATCTCAAAAGGTGTCCTTCCATTACACATGTTTACTGAATTATTGTAGGAAAACTCTATTTGTGAAAGAATCAAATCCCAACTTTTGGTTTTGTCTCCAATAAGAATCTTTACAAATTTCCCAAGGTATGGTTAACTACTTTTGTCTGTCCATCAGTTTGTGGGTGAAAAGTAGAACTAAACTTCAAATTTGTCTTCTTCTTCTTCCAAAGATTTCTCCAAAAATATCTAACAAACTTAATATCTCTATCTGAAACTATGCTCTTAGGTTGATGGTATGATGAAAGAATAAGTATCTGATAGATTACTGAGAGGGGGGTGGTGAATCAGTAAACTAAACAACTAATACAAACTTCCCAAACTCAAACTCAAACTCACAAAGTAAACTTTCACTTGTCAAGATCAATACTTATAAGAATACTCAACATCAACCAGTTAACTATTATATCAACTTAACAGTAAACATCATTCAACTTGTAAACATCAATATACTTCATCTCTAAATGATTCCAATTATCATGCCTTATCTGAAGTTAATCAAATCACCAAATAATATCATTGTTAGGATTTCCAAAGATACCGAGAGCGGGGGTGAATCAGTATCTAACTGGATTATGAATTTACTTGATTTAAAACATGTTAATCATATCAATAGTGTGTACTGGTAAACCAAAAATAATGCAGTAAACAAGAATAACAACAACCACATGAAAATCACACCATAACACAGTAGTTTAACGAGGAAACCCGGTGTGGGAAAAACCTCGGTGGGATTTGTGTCCCACAATATTCACTTACTAGACAATAAGGGAATATTACTGTTTTACAAGAGGGGCCTGCACAGGCAGGAAGGCCAAGTGCCTAGATCTCACTACTCAATTACAAAGGAAGTCACATTGATTTACAAAAATGGATTATACAAATCCAATGTCTTGTACTGCTTCAAATTAGCATCTTCTATGCCAGATCTAGTACCGGTTTTAGCTTTGCTTCATACATAAACCCTTAACCTATAATTCGCATATTAGGTCTGCATAATTTTTCCTATCACATTATTTCTAAATGTTCTACAATGATCTCATACATATATGAGTCATATTAAAATTCACCATGTCAGCTTACAATGATTTTATAATTAATTACAAAATACATTATCAACAAAATTCCCATCGGCCAGAGTGTCGGTATCCATCCTTTTACTACCGGTGTTCTATGTGCCGGTGTAGAGTTTGTTGTTGCCGGTGTCAGTATATTTATCTTGCCGGTATCATATGATTGCAAGGTTATCATCAATGACAAAACCTTCAATAACCTACAATTTCTCATTGGAGTGTGCATTTGCCAACAATCATAACCACAAAAACATTCACCACTTGACACAAATGTTTATACGTGGAAAACCCAATTAGGTAAAAACCACAGTGAGATGAGACTCACAAGATAGCTATTTGAACTCTTTTGAAGTTTGCCCTATTAGGAGCCAAGTCTGTTAAAGCTTTTACAATAAGTTCTCTTAAGAACTGATCCTGTTAGGAATCACCAAGTTAAGTGATTCACAAAATGCCTTGATGAAAAGAAAAATACCCTATTAGGATTAACCTTGGTAGAGGGTTTGAGAATCCAAGCTAATGGACTACCTTGTTAGAGGATTTAAATAGTAACCAAGCTTGTTAGAGCTTACCCAATTAGGGGATTTCACTTGTGTTGTAATTGTTAGAAAATAATAGGTTTTGTTGATCTGTCTGAATAGCACTACATTTTCTTGATCAGATCCTTCTTAAGCTTCAATCTGCCTTTACACAAACTACAGATCCATCCAACGGTTAGGCAACCACACACTCAAGTGATTTCAGGTAACACCTTGCCAACAAATTTTACAAACAACTTCATCGACCTTAAATACAAATCAATTAGGTCAGTAACACAACAAAAACTAATTCTCTCATAGAGATTACAAATAAATCGGTTCAAGTGTGAGCATTGGATTAACATAGCAATCAACACATATTCTCCAATAAAATTCCAACCACTCCATGATGACCCCTTCATTGAACTTTGTAACTCATCACGCACTATGCATTAGATGCAATCCACTTTGCTCATTTCCTAGACAATTAAACAAACACGCCAAAACAATCTGAACTTATCCTCATACAATGATCACATGTGTCACTATTATTACTTCTCATCATTAGATCTTAAACCAACGAATCTTGATCGGTGAGGGTTTAACAAAAACAACTGGTAGGATTTACTAGTTACATTGTATAGAAAGGTTGGGTATGTGCAGGATCATGGTGTGCCAAAACAGGCCCTTAAGTGGCAATGAGATTTCAGAAAATCAGAGTTATGCAACTTGACATGAAAATTTGAATAAGTTGTGAACATTATTTTTAAAATATGTAAGAAGAGAATATATAGAAAATTGAATGCAGTTTCTAAGCTACTAGTTTTTTTTTGGAAAAAAAAAAATCCTATTTGATGAAAATTTCAAATTTCAATACGGTGGTACTAAAATTTTAGGAGAAAGATAAGAAGTAGATGTATGTTTGACCACCCTAATCACAATAAAAAAATAATTTTTTTTAGAATATTTATAATATAAGTATTAGACTCATGTCTGGATGTGACACATATTTTTTTTTAATTTTTTATAAAGTAAATAATTATTTATGAATTTTTTACTACAACTTTTCAAAAATTCAGAAACTCCTGCATCTGACCACCTTAACTTGGTCAAAACCTTATGAATATTTTTTTAAAAAAAGTTTCCCTATAGTAGACAAATCATAGGATGTAATGCATGTTTCGGATTCAAAAAATGTTATACCATTTGAAAGTTATGAGTGTTTTTCAATAATTCTATCAATCAAGACTATTGTCAGAATTCAATTAGATAATAAATTATTATTATTTATTAAATTCAAAATAAGATAAGCCTTATATTGTTGGAAAGCTGAGAATATCCTTAAAAAACCCTTTTCATTTTATCAATTTTGGCAACAAAAAAAGTCGTCAGCCACCAGTGTAAAGTCTGGAAAATCAAGAAATACTGAAAAACACATTTTTTCAGTTGAGTTTCCAGGCTTGTCTCTTCCAAGACAAATCCCAAAGCATTCCCGAGCTGAAATTTGAAATTTGAAAATTTTACAACACAAATCGGATATCCGATTTTAAAAAGTAAATTCACTAACTAAATTTGCACATAATTAATCTAATGTTTATTAATATATTAATATATAATATTTTAATATATTAATTTTAAAATAAATTAGTATATGATATTAGGGAGAGGGGGGAGTTGGGGGGGAGAGAGAGAAAGAGAGAGAGAGGGGGGGGGAAGGGAGAGATAGATAAAGAGATTAGCAGAGAGAGAGGGGGAGAGAGGGGGGAAAGGGAGAGAGAGAGAGAGAGAGAGAGAGAGAGAGAGAGAGAGAGAGAGAGAGAGAGAGAGAGAGAGAGAGAGAGAGAAGGGGAAAGAGAGAGATTAGGGGAGTGGGGGAGATAGAAAGATTAGGGGAGAGGGGGAAAGAGATATTAGGGGAGAGGGGGAAAGAGAGAGATTAAGACACCAAATTGTGTCGTTATGGGTCATATGGTGTCCTATGACCCACTAGGACATAATATGACCCATAACGACCAAATATGGTGTCTTAAGGGGTCATATGGTGTCATAAGGGGTCCTAGGACACCATATGACTGCTATCGATAGCATAAGACCCCTTATGACACCAAATTGTTTCGTTCTGGGTCATATGGTGTTCTAAATGGTCATAGGACACAATATGACCCCTCAGGACACCATAGGACCCAAAGCGACCCAATATGGTGTCATAAGGGATCATATTGTGTTCTAAGGGGTCATAAGGGTTCATGGGACACCATATGACCCCTAAGGACAACATATGACCCCTTATGACACCATATGATGTCATTAGGGGTCATATGGTGTCCATAGGGGTCATATAGTGTCCTAGGACACCATATGACCCCTTAAGACACCAAATTGTGTCCTTATGGGTCATATGGTGTCTTAAGGGGTCGTAGGACACAATATGACCCCTTGGGACACAAAAGGATCTAAAGTGACCCAATATGGTGTCATAAGGGGTCATATTATGTCATAAGGGGTCATATGGTGTCTTAAAGGGGTCATATGACACAATATGACCCATAACGACCAAATATGGTGTCTTAAGGGATCATATGGTGTCCTAAGGGGTTGTAGGACATCATAGGACCCCTTATGACACCAAATTGTGTCACTATGGGTCATACGGTGTCTTAAGGCGTCATAGGACACAATATGACCCCTTAGGACACTATAGGACCCAAAGCAACCCAATATGGTGTCATAAGGGGTCATATTGTCTCCTAAGGGGTCATAAGGATTCATGGGACACTATATGACCCCTAAAGATAACATACGACCCCTTATGACACCATATGGTGTTGTTAGGGGTCATATGGTGTCCATAGGGGTCATATGGTGTCCTAGGACACCATATGACCCCTTAAGGCACCAAATTGCATTGTTATGGGTCATATGATATCCTAAGGGGTTGTAGGACACAATATGACCCCTTAGGACACCATAGGACCTAAATTGACCCAATATGGTGTCATAAGGGGTCATATTGTGTCCTAAGGGGTCATATGATGTCTTAAAGGGGTCATATCACACAATGTGACCCATTAGGACACAATATGACCCATAACGACCAAATATAGTGTCTTAAGGGGTCATATGGTATCTTAGGGGGTCGTAAGACACAATATGACTATTATGGACACCATAGGACCCCTTGTGGCACCAATTTGTGTAGTTATGGGTCATATGGTACCCTAAGGGGTCGTATGACACAATATGACCCCTTAGGACACCATAGCACCCAAATCGACCCAATATGGTGTCATAAGGGGTAATATTATGTCCTAAAGGGTCATAAGGGTTCATGGGACACCATATGACCCCTAAGGACAACATACAACCCCTTATGACACCATATGGTGTTGTTAGGGGTCATGTGGCATCTATAAGGGTCATATGATGTCCTAGGACACCGTATGACCTTGTAAGACATCAAATTGTGTCATTATGGATCATATGGTGTCTTAAGGGGTCGTAGGACACAATATGACCCCTTAGGACACCATAGGAGCCAAAGCGACCCAATATGGATTCATAAGGGGTCATATTGTGTCCTAAGGGGTCATATGATGTCTTAAAGGGGTCATATTACACAATATGATCCATTAGGACAGAACATGACCCATAATGACCAATATGGTGTCTTATTGGGTCATATGGTATGGGGTTGTAGGACACCATATGATCCCTATGGACACCATAGGACCCCTTATGACATTATATGGTGTCGTTAGGGGTCATATGGTGTACATAGGGGTCATATAGTGTCCTAGGACACCATATGACCCCTTAAGACACCAAATTGTGTCCTTATGGGTCATATGGTGTCCTAAGGGGTCATAGGACACAATATGACCCCTTAGGATATCGTATGACCCCTATGAACACCATATGACTCCTAATATATATATATATATATATATATATAATCTCTACAATATGACTATTAAAATTGAATATCAGATTTTATTGGAAATCCGATTTCTACCATTGCCATTAATGTGGCAATAGTTAAAAAAAAGGTGGTAATGGGAAAAAAAATTGGGACCACAAATTTATATATTAAAATCGGATATCAGATTTTTTAAAGTAAAACAGAGCCTTGTGGGCCATTTTGTGGATTCCAACGACCCACAATCTGCATATTCTATTTTTTGTTGACGATCATAGGTTTTCAGATAGGTTGAGACAAATTTGTGCTTTTGGGACATTCTTAAAGTCAAATCTTACATTGTCAATCATTTCAGACCATATGTGTGGAGTTAAATGGGGAGTAGTAGTCGTCGGAAGTCTAAATGCAAAAGAAAACTTTTAAATGACCAAATTGAAGTCCATAGAGAAAGAGATAGAGAATATCACAGGAGGAGAAGACAAGGTATGTTAAATATTGTTAATGTTACTTCAAGTGAAGAGGAAATTGAATTTGAAAATGAGTCACAAGTTATTGAAAATGAAAATGTAGATTTTGAAAGTGAAAATTTTGATAATGTTGAAAGTGATAATGAAAATTCTCAACATGTGGAAAATTTTGACATAGGAGGTGAAAATGTGGAAAAATTTGACATTGAAGGTGGAATTACTTTAGAAATGAAGACCTTCTCATGGATGAAAGACAAATTCCAAATCCAAGACCTTCAAGAACCCCAAAATGGTTAATTGAAATCGATGAGAAAATTATTGTGAATCTTAAAGGCAAGAGGTCAACAAGAACCGTTCGGTTGCAGGCTACACAACTTTTCGACCAAAATATTAGCAATAAGACATTGGCCGAGCAATGCAAACTCTTTGTTCAATTGCTAAAGATGATAAAGATGAGACAATTGCTAAACAAATTGAAGATTCGTATGAACAAGAAGATGGAGAGAAATTCTATTATTGCAAAAAAATTATTTGATGCTCTCAATTCTATTGGAAAGAATAGAAAAGAAAGAGATAAGAGAGCCGCTTGAAGAGTGATTACAGCCTCCTTAATAAGCCATCAATTGAGGAAGGCTCGTGAAATGAGACAAACATGTGTTGATTTTAAAATTAACCATAAAACTTTGGATAGAGCACTCGCACAAAGACAAAGACTTGACAATCCACTTCAACAAGATACATGGGCTTTTGGTGGGAGGCTTCAACATGTTGATAGAAAGTTGACTGACAATGTGAAGGAGGAGATTCAACAATTTTGGCACTCTAATTCTAGAGTGTCACCCAATGTAAAGGAAGTTTTGAAATTAAGAATCGGCAACCGAAACTTCACACCGCATCCCAAACATTTCTTGGAATCAAGCCAAATAATGTTGTACAATTTTTTTTGTGAAGTACATCCAACTTTGCAAATATCACAAAAGGCCTTTGAATCTTTGAAACCATTTTATTGTGTTCCCTTTAAGATTCGTAATACTTGTTGTTGCAAGTACCATGTGGAGTTTTCAATGTACCATGAACTTTTATGCTATATTCATTCTATGATGCATACTAATGAGATGTTGCAGGAGTGTGGTGCGATGCTATTTCCAAGATCATCAAGAGACTTGCAAGATCTATTTTTATGCCCTAGAAATGATGGATGCTATTTCTATAGAAATGTTTGTTTGAATGAGAAGTGCTCAAAATGTGGTGGGTGGTCACTTTGTTTCATGTTTTCATGAGGGCAGCAAACACGAGTTTGGAAAGAATTATGTTGAGAAAAAAATATATGAGACGGTGAAATATACTTTGAAGAGTGGAGGTGAAGGTTCTAGATGTGAATTAGTCTCAAGAGAAGTGAGAATTGCTGATTTTATTTTGGATTTTAAGGAAAATATTTTCTACAAGTATGCAAGGCACACCCATAGGTCTCAGTGGTTGGATCAATAGTTCAGGATGTGTAAGAACTATTTCCCAATGGGCACTATTGTATCGGTGGTTGATTTTATAGAGAACTATACATTGCAACCACAGAATGAGGTACAGTCTCAATACTACAATCCAGTCCAGATTGCTATTTTTGTTCACATTACATATAGACATGCTCTTGATAGTATAGAAGAGGGCAGGAAGATAATCAAGGAGTATCATTTTTATATGAGTGATGATAGATCAGACTCCTCCGAGTATGTGCAACATTCTTTCGAGATTTTTTTTGAGTTGTTGCATGAGAAAGATATTGCAATTGACCGACATATAATATGGTCAGATAACTGTACGGGTCAATTCAAGAATGTCTGTATGTTTTATTGGTTGTGTAGAATGCATGTAGAGAGGTGTACACCTCATATTTGGTGTTTTTTTGAGGCAAGGCATGGGAAGGGAGAGCATGATGGAGAAGGTGCATGTTTGGAGAGAGCTCTAGTTAAGGAGAAATTGAGGATTTCAAGTGCAAATTTCTTTGATGCACATTCTATTGTTGATTGGTGTAGTTCAACATTGTCACATGGAGGTACTCTTGATTCAGCAATGATTAGATTCTTTTGGTTGGTTGAGGAGGGACTAGTGGGAGGTAGATTGGATTGTCAAATAATTAAAGATTTTTCAAAGATTCATTCACTTATCAGCTCATATGCAAGTACATGGACCATTTGGACACAAGCGTTGGCTTGTTTTTGTCAGAGTTGTGTTCCATGTGATTGGGATCAGTGTGAGTCGGTGAGTGGGTTGATACATGGTTCCCCACTATCTAACTCCTTTATCTCAAACAATATCCTTGTGGAATGTTGACATGGAAAGTTCACTTGAGTATTCATCTATCAGATCTTGTACATCTAGGACATGTTTTTGCAGTTGTTGCACCATAAGGGAATGAAGAGAGATCATAATATTGGCTGGCACGATATGTACAGGGAAAACAAAAGCTAACACAACCAGTGACAGATAATGATGGGTTCACATATCCTACAGGTTCAGTTGTTGTTGTGGGAACTTGGTTGTGAACATACATGATTAGAAAGAATGGCATACCTGCATTTGAAGACTATGAGAGACAGAAAACCATTATAATGTATTCACACCTTATTATAGCTACAAATGTCAAGTTGTTGAAGCATCAAGCAAAACTGAAGACCAAAAACCTATGGACATTGACTACTACTAATCATGAAGCAATACTAGATACTCTTAAGCAAAGAGATGACCCTTCAGGAACACTTGAGTAGTAAGTCTTTAATGGTTCCTTATTTTTTTTATCTTGCATTTCATTTCAATCAATAATCATTAAACCTTAATGTTCAAGTTTGTTACGTGTATATTAAGGATGTGTTCAAAATGCAAGTCTATTGATGAATGTTTCTTTTTTGGCAACACGGTTTTTGCATGCACATAGCGGGTACACTCGATATAATTGGTAGGGATGTATTTTTGCAACATGACTTATTATCATGTGCATTTGATGAGCTTTACACTTTTTATTATTAGTGAACACTATTTGACAATTTTTGATGATATAATTATCGCAAAACCTTTATGCTCATGCAGGTCTTTTTTGATGATATACAACAGTATCACATTATGTTTTTTGCATCAACATAGTGGGTTCTGTTGATATAATTCGAAGGGATAGATTTTTATGGTATATAATCCCACGTTTTCATTTATTATCATGTATTTTAGTTGAAGTGATTACCATAAAGCCTTTATGTTCATCCATGAATTTTATGTGTAGACTAACAATTCTTCAAAATATAGGTTCATTCTAGATCATTCGTCATTGACAAGACCCTCTCTTGGTGATGGTACATATTCCTTTCTTCATTAATGAGATAAAATTTTGTGCATAAACATTAAGTCAAGTGAATGTATTTCTATTTAGAAATGACCATATCTACCATTGTCTTCAACCATGTAGAGAAATTCAGTGAGAAGGGCTTTAATCAACATGCATCCTTCTTCAAAGTTATGCTTGTATACTTTGTAGAGAAACTGGTAAGTTTCGTAATTATATAATATTGTACATCTTAAAAATGTTTCAAATGATCTATTTAAAATTTGCCAAACTAATTTGTATTAAGTGTTATAATTTGTTTCTTGTAGCACATTCATTCCGCATAAAAAGATTACTTATTTTGGTCTTCATTTATATGTAGGCACTGTTGTATGTAAGCTTTTCTCTTAGGATATGAGGATGTCTGATGTAGATGAAGTGGGATGTTATATTTGTATATGGATGTGAATTGATGTAATATTGTTATGATGATATACAATATCCATGAGCAAATTGGTTTAGTTATATTGATGATATACAATGTATTTGTACATGAGTACATTGGTGTAGTTGTATTGATAATGAAAAAAAAATCATGTTTGCATATCCCTTCATGGACGTCACATGGAAGTGTAATGGTAATTATGTGTATACAATACATGGAAATATTGATGATCATTATGTGTCTACAATGTAATGCTTGTTGATCTATATTTTTACAACTTAGGGCACTCAAGGGACAACATCGGTAGGGTATGACCCCGAGTGTTCGACTGAGTGGGGGGGAAAAATAGGACCATGCATAGGGTAAACTATACATGTTAGAGTCGACGGTTCGTCATCACGATGAGCAGAACGAGAAAACGGCCACGAGACAACATTCGATCGAATGAGACTAACAATTTTTTGCCCACCAAAAAATTGCTGCCCTAATAAAACCATAGGGAAACTTGAAAAACCGAGATAGGATTTTGTAGGGACCCCTCTTGTGGCCCTGTAGGTTAAAATGAATCATTCACAGGTACCATGGAATCTAAGTTAGGGCCCGTCAAAGTTTGACAATTTTTAGCACTTAGGGCACTCAAGGGACGACGTTGGTAGGGCATGACCCTGAGTGTTCAACCAAGTGGGGGGGAAAAATAAGACCATGCATAGGGTAATAATGCCTAATTGGACATGTTAGATTCGATGGTTCATCATCACGATGAGCCAAATGACTAAACGGCCATGAAACAACATTCGAATGAATGAGACTGATGATTTTTTCACCCACCAAAAAATTGCTACCCTAATAAAACCGTAGGGAAACTTGAAAAACTGAGATAAGCTTTTGTAGGGACCCCACTCATGGCCCCATAGGTTCAAACTAATCATTTGTAGGTGTTATAGATTCTGAGTTAGGGGTCGTCAAAGTTTGACAATTTTTACAACTTAGGGCACTTAAGGGACAACGCCGGTAGGGTATGACCCCCAGCGTTCGACTGAGTGGGGGTGAAAAATAGGAGAATGAATAGGGTAATAATGCCTAACTAGACATGTTGGAGTCGATGGTTAGTTATCGCAACTAGCAAAACAAGAAAATGGCCATGAGACAACATTTGAATGAATGAGACTGACAATTTTTTCGCCCACCGAAAAATTACTGCCCTAATAAAACTATAGGAAAACTTGTAAAACTGAGATAGGATTTTATAGGGACCCCTCTCTTGGCCTCGTAGGTTCAAAAAGATCATTTGTAGGTACCACATATTCCAAGTTAGGGCATGTCAAAGTTTGACAATTTTTACAACTTAGGGCTCTCAAGGGACGATGCCGGTAGGGTATGACCCCGAGCGTTTGACCGAGTGGGGGAGAAATAGGAGCATTCATAAGATAATAATGCCTAACTAGACATGTCAGAGTTGATGGTTCATCATCACGATGAGCAGAATGAGAAAACAGACACGAGACAACATTCGAATGAATGAGACTGATGATTTTTTCGCCCACCAAAAAATTACCTAACTAGAGATTTTAGAGTTGATAGTTTGTCATCGTGGTGAGTAGAATGAGAAAACAACCACGAGACAACATTCGATTGAATGAGACTGATTATTTTTTTGCTCACCAAAAAATTGATGCCCTAATAAAACCGTCCCTCTCGTGGCCTCATAGGTTCAAACAAATCATTTACAAGTGTCATAGATTCTGAGTTAGGGCTCGTCAAAGTTTGACAATTTTTAATACTTAGGGTGCTCAAGGGACGACGTCGGTAGGGTATGACCCCGAGCGTTTTCTTGAGTGGGGGGGGGGAATAGGACCATAAATAGGGTAATAATGCCTAACTAGACATGTTAGAGTTGACGGTTTATCATTTTGATGAGAAGAATGACAAATTGGCCACGCGACAACATTCGATTGAATGAGACTGATGATTTTTTCGCCCACCAAAAAATTGCTACCCTTACAAAACTGTAGGGAAAATTGAAAAAATGAGATAGGATTTTATAGGGACCCCTCTCATGGCCTTGCAGGTTCAAACAAATCATTCACAGGTGCCACGGATTCCAAGTTAGGGCCCGTGAAAGTTTGACATTATTTAGCACTTAAGGCATTCAAGGGACGACGTCGGTAGGGTATGACCCTGAGCGTTCGACCAAGTGGTGGGGAAAAATAGGACCATACATATGGTAATAATGCCTAAATAGACATTTTGGAGCTGAGGGTTTGTCATCGTGACGAGTTGAATGAGAAATTGGCCACGCGACAACATTCGATTGAATGAGACTGACTATTTTTTCGCCAACCGAAAAGTTGTTGCCCTAATAAAACCCCTTTCGCTCAAGTGAGGTGGGGGAGAAATAGGACCATGCATAGGGTATTAATGAATTGTATCAAGTATTGTTCATTAAATGAATTGTATTGTATTGTTCATTAAATGAATTGTATTGTATTGTTCATTATACAAACAACACTTACGATGAAATGAAATGAATTGTATTGTTCATTAAATAACCATTATTAACTATTGTTAATTATTGGAATGAAGATTAAAGATTTCCATGATAACACCACGCATAGATGAGCAACAATTTATATGATTGAATATCAACTTTTGTATATATAATAAATGTCAAATAATTACAAAAGTATGTCCATACACAAATATGGCATAAACGCCAACTGAAACAAAATGTATGTCTAAATACGTGAATGTATGTCCATATACAAAATATACATGCTAACTAGACATGTAACAATCCTAAAACTATCTATAACATCCTAAGTTGTTGATGGATCATCAAAATCAATCCTCTTCGCTGCACTACTCGACTCTGAAGGATCCTGGACAAGAAAAACAAACCACGATTAATATTAGTTATATTATATAATTCACATTTGAAAATTTAACATAGAAATGAACTATAATTGAACTATTCATGTTTACCTCATCTCCACATTTTCTCTTCAGCTTTGCAGAACTCTTGATGTATGTCTTTAGTAGAGGAGGTATGTTTTCAATATTTTCATACACAACCTACATATGTTCAGAAACATGACATTGATACAAGTTAGCATATAATTGTTACTGATAATAAAAAATTGTATCTACTAAACACAAAATAAAATAAACACACATCTACTCGAGGCATCTCTTCTTCTTCATCATCTTCAGGTATACTGGGTTTAGTCATCAAGGATGTGAAGCCAAGAATTCTCTGTACATATACACAAGTATATGAAACTATCAATCTATGTATAGACGTGTATAATCACTATAAGTTATTTAAACTATTCATTCAATCATATTTGCATTCAATTACCTTTCCCTTCTCTCCAACTGCACTACCAGATCCTAAATCACACTGCCTCACACTCATGATGCTTGTTCCCTATAAGAGTAAAATAAGATATACATGCAAGTTACTACATAATCTAATTAATACCAGTATAAATAATGAGCATGTATGTATAGTAAAATACAAACGACTAGGTGCAATAATATATGTACTGTCAAGCTATCAAGGCCAAATGAAATGGTTGACAAGGTGCCCTCCTGAATCTATCTCAACTCCTCCTCGGTCATCAATTGTTAAATAGACCATGTAAATAAAAATTGGTACTTAATATTATCTAGATTATAAATATTCATTTAAAATATAACATGAACTATGAAAATACAAATCTTACCACTACATCATCAATGTATGATGATGGTGCCTCCTCGCCTCTAGCATGCAAGGACTCCCCAGGGTAACCTCTAGTCAGTGTCATAACATCTGGTGCATCATCCATCTCATGCACCTCATAATATGCACTATCCGTAGGAGGATCAATGGGTTGTCCAACTGGACCCAACCATATGTGCCCACACATGACACAACTATGGGGCATGCATATGTGTGGAGCTCAGGATGATGTTTCAGTGCCACCAGATGCACCGCTACCATCAAAAGTAGGCTGAGCTACTGGCCCAGCCTAAGAAATCAAAAGGCTACTCAAAGAGTGAATAGCCAATATGGTACATGAAGCCGCCTCACAAATGATATATGGATGTTGCACTAGAGGTGGGGGATCAATAGGAGGAGGGGTGACAAATGGGCCCTAGACTACTCTAACTGCCGTAGGTCTATTTTTGGGCATACCTAAACCCACACCTTGGAAAGGTTGGATGTAAAAGTAGTTCACATGTTTGCCTAAAATAAACCCAGCATACAATTTTTTTATGAAGTAGAAGGGGACATCAAGATTGTTTTTGGGTGGTTTGTCGAAAACCATCCACCAATGATCCCAAAATTTTTTCACAATACCATCATTTGTTCACCATTTAATAGAAAATTTTGTTTTTTGGGGGTCTACGGGTTGACCAATTCGGGGATTCATAAACAATGAGGTGATATCAGCTTTCAATATCTTGAGATCCTTCATCTCCTTATATGACAAGCCATCCGCATATTGTTCCATCATAGAATCTCGCCACAAAAGGGCGACATTGTGCTCCTTAGTCATGGTTTCCATACTCTTTATGATTAACATGAGAGGATCAAACATTGGGTATAGATGAGGGATCCTATGATATACATCTGCAATCCCCCTCAATTCATTCAAATTTTGTGCAATCAAATGTTGAATTGAGAGGGGGTTTGGCAAAGGAGGGTTTGGTTGTTGCAGTTGTGGTTGATCAATGTTTTCATTGTTATCCCCCATTTTAACCTAATTGAATGTAAACAATTGAATTTAGTTAACAAATTTAAACAATTTTGTATTTGATTTAAAAAACCTAGTTTTCATGAAAAAAACATATTTTCAATGAAAAATCAAATAAACATTAAAACAAATACAAAAATTGAATGAAAATGATTGAAAACAATAAAAATATTACCTTTCAATCTATTTTTTAGCAATTTTGGGGAAAAACACTAGATATCGGATGCAATCGGATATCGCATTTTTATAAAATTGTGCAGCCCGTGGGTTAAAAATGACTCACAGGCTGTCACAGTCGAAATCTATTGTCTTAGATGTAGGAGAGGCATCGTGCCACACAGCAGCTGCAAGTGTAGTTGACGAAGGCAGAGATAGATTGCCTCTATGCGATAGGATTGTATGACATGATGTACCTACCCGTGATTCAGACAAATCGCAGTCTACTAATGGCCTTGGCGGAGTGATGACATAGTGAGACATGCATGTTTCACTTCACAATAGGAGAGATGACAATGATTCTAGAGGACGTATGGAGGATTTTGCACATCTTGATCAAAGGGGAGTTGGTTACATATGATCACCATTTAGGGACAATAGCCATAGAGAGGATTTTTGCAGATGATGTATACATCGAGGATGGCTCTATGGCATGGGAGGAGATAAGAGCGTTGTATGAGCTTCTACCCATAGTTCTAGCAGGTATCGTTGGGGGTTTGTTGTGCCTCGATCAATGGTCACATGGATTGGCCGTTAGGTGGGGTCATGTGATAGAGAAGATGGTGACAGAGGGGACCTGCTATGCATGGGGGCCATGTGTACTAGCACACCTTTACAGGGACCTACATGAGGTAGTGTACGGAGAGCCTAGATCACCAGGGGTAGGGATCACATTGCTGCATGTCTGGGCTTGGGAACACCTATCAGTAACATGCCCGGTGAGCTTGAGTTTTAGGGTGATAGATCAACCCTATGCGTATATGTATGGAAGGCTGATATAGTCATATAGAGGTCATACCTTAAGTGTGATCCCTAGGAGGATGATGGAGAGGTGCTATCATATGTATTTATGACATATTTTTTGATTGCGCGGACATCCTACTTGGTAGAGAGACAAGTGCCAGGGAAATGATGAGGCAGTTTGGATGAAGGCAGGGTTTGCTAAGGGGTTCAGGGGAGTATGCATGGGTAGTGTGGGAGAGGTTTCAGTGGGAACTAGTGTTACCTTATGATCAAGCCCTCGCAGAGTTTTGTCTATTATAGTCAAGACCATGGTAGATGAGGCCAAAGATTGTGGATGTAGGAGTGACAGAGGAGTACACACAGTATCATACGTTGCATTCGATTCCACACATTTCAAATAGTTTTGAGCCTATACCACCTTTTGTGGATGACAAGAGATGATGACAAAGGAGGAGAGGAGGAAGGGGTGGGGGAGGAGGAGATGGGGGAGATTTCGGTGAAGTAGGAGGAGGTGGAGGTGGTGGAGGAGGACGATTATAGAGGAGAGGTAGAGGGGGACAACCATTATGACTATCATAGGGTCCACTTATACAGGGGGCATCTAGAGAAGGAGGTAGGGATGTTAGAAGGGGTGCAGAGCCTATGGAGATGGGAGAGGGAGCCACAGGTGGAGGAGAGGATCCTATGGAGATGGGAGGGGGAGAGATAGGTGGAGGAGAGGGATATCTGCTAGAGTTTATTATTATATGGTTGCAGACTCGGTTGGAAGACAGGGAGGCAGGGATTGCAGCCAGAGATGTCCAGTTGTTTGCACGAGAGGCTGAGTTAAGGGTAGTGGTGCAAGAGAGAGATGATCTGGTGGATAGATTGAGGGAGGTGTAGGATAGAGTCTGAGTATTGGAGGGAGAATAGGAACAGGGTTTGACTGAGGTGGTGTTGAGGGAGATGTGGCGGGCACGTGGAGAGATTGACTATTGGCAGGTACTATATGAGTAGGTTGTACCAGTCAGTTAGTGAGCACTGAGCTATTTCTAGATGTGGCGGGCGAGATTAGAGCGATCGCAAAGGGCTCAGACCAGTGGTGGTGTTTTGGGTCCTCCTTGGTGAGATGGTGGGGGAGGGGCAGGGGGTAGTGGTGGAGCAACATCTGGCCAGAGTGTTATTTGAGAGTTTCTATGCACTTGTTACTTTGTTATTTACATTGTTACCTAGATGGCTCTTGGTAGCCAATATATTGCGACATCTTTGTACTTTGATACATGTAATCTTTTGTGATGCGATATATGAGGAGATCACATTTTTAGTGATGATGTGATAGGCATATATATAATGACATGTATGTTTTTATGCAGGATGATGATTTCTGAGTTATGCTTGATTCATGCTAAGGATGATTTTCTTTCTATATGTACATTGATGATGATATGATTTGTATATGCATGGTATGGATGATTTTTCTAATCATGTGGATGCAGGTAGAAGATGGATAATGCTTGTGTAATGATATAAATGTGATGCAATGATGATGATGTATGCTAAATGATGAGATGAGATAAAATGATATTTGTGATAGAAAATACTTGCTTATGTTGATGATATGATTTGATGATGATGTGAGTTTTTGATGCATGTTTTTCAGATGAATCTAAGTGAATCTAAGTGGATCAAATGTTTATGTATGCAAGTAGATGAATGCACTTAAATGGATGAACAAATGTTATGTATGAATTCCCTTAAATGGGTGTATCTAAATGATGTGATGTTGTTGAGATGAATCTAAATGAATCTAAATGATTAAAATGATTCAAAATATAACTAAGTGATAATGAATAACTACACCTTAATGCAATTAAAGGATAATGAATAACTACACCTTAATGCAATTTAAAGGATAATGAATGCATTTTATGAATCTAGAGGAAACTAAAAATGCACCTACTAAATGAATCCTAAATGAACTTAAAGGATAAATATTTAATGTTTTTAAATAAATGCACTAAATGGATGAAGGAATGTTCTTAATAACGGAGAAACAAATCCACTTAAATGAAATGCAAGTAAATGATAATAAATGCACATGATGTGTTAAATACCCTAATGTGATGAATAAATCAATGCACTTAAATTAATATCTAAATGAATCAAAGTGCAACTAAATGATAATAAACTGAACGCAATTGATGTAACTAACATGATAATGGAATGCCCTCATGATATATGAATGCCAGTTGGTGAGAATTTGCAGATGTGGAATGCAGATGTGAGATGATGTATCAGAGAACTCTGTCATGATTTTGTACCCAAGACAAATTATATTAGGTGCTTTCTCATATAAGCCTGAATTACTTGCATGCAAATAATAGATATAAATATTGAATGAGCAAATGGATGGGTGATATGCAATAGAATGCAATATATACAGATGAGATGAAATGATGATCCATAGAGTATTCATAGTGCTTTATTTTCCTCATTGATCATGGTAGTATCGTTCTTGGCCAAGGTAGCAAGAACCAAGTTTGAGCATTTTACCTATAAGCAAGAATGTATAGACAAGGAAAAGTTACCCTCCATTCTGGTTCATGCGTAAATGGTCGAGGTATACGTTGCAGTTAGTAAGCCATAGTGATCTATGACTGTATTTTTGCATATGATCATGTAGCTTAGTGAATTTACCACGTAGACACCATTAGTGCATGCCCCAAAACTTCATTGGAATAATCTAGAGATAGCAAAAAAAATGATATTTAGGAACCATCCTAGCTACTCTAATCACTTGTGGATATCCTAGAGTAGCGTAGGATCCTAATATGAATAAATAAATAACAAACCGACCAAGTGCTTATTAGCTTAAACAAAATTTTCTTATCAAAGAAAATGTTACCATGTCTTTGTTTCATGAGGAAGGTTGCATCCTTGTGAAGACAATTGTGTGTAGATGTATTGACTTTGTTGATTGATTTGATAAGTGATCATTGTTTGAGTAGCTCAAAATGTTTGTTTGGTGTCTGTTGTGGTGTGTATGTACAAAGCATATTATATGTGTTTGCCATGTTTTTTATTTTTGATGTGTTTGACATGTTTTTGGATTTTGTGATTGTTTTTGAATGTTTTTGAATTTTGTGAGTGTTTTTGAATGTTTTTGAATTTTGTGAGTGTTTTGAATGAGTAACTCAATGAATCACAAGTAATGTAGAATCCACTTCGATCATTAGGTTAAGAGCATTGCCCCTAGTTTTAAATGTCACTATGAAAGTGGGATGCAGGACACATGAAGTACTAACCTTGATTGCAGATCAATGACAAGCCATGGTTTAAATGACAGATGGATGGATGAAATGGATGTGATCGCAACAAGTCTACAAGATAATGGAGCCATAGCCTTGTACGAGTGGTGCCTGTTTGCCAGGTTTTCACCATCGTATTTACCCAAGGTGCCACCATAGTGGTTTTCATCATTTGGATGTATGATTTTGCTTTACTATTTTTTGAATGCTTTTGGTACTTTTTTGATATAGTGGATGAGCCTAATGCTCTGCACAACTTATGTATGAAACCATTTGAGGTGCATGTTGTTTTTCAGATCTGCTAGCGGTTCTCCTTCTGAAGTTACCAACTGATATGCCCCAGACCCAAATATAGTAGTGATAACATATGGAACCAACCAATTGGATTCAAACTTGCCCTGATGTTATCTGTTTGGTTGGTTATGAGGATTTTCCTTGAGAACAAGATCACCTACCTCAAATGTGCAAGGTTTGACCTGATGATTATAGCTTATTCGCATGCGTTGTTGATAGGCTTTGAGGTGGTTGTATGCGGCTTGTCACCTTTGATCAAGAAGTTCCAAGTCCTGAAGATGGGAGACACGGTATGCTTCATCATCTATCAGATTGTGCAAGGAGACCTGTAGAGATGGTATTTCAACCTTAATAGGCAGGATTGTTTTTGCATCATAAACTAGTGAGTAGGGAGTTGTGCTTTTAGGGGTTTGAATGCTAGTTCGATACGCCCATAGTGTTGTATTTAATCAAATGTGCCAATAATGACTAGCATCATTGATTGTCTTTTTAAGGATCCTCAATATGTTTTCATTTGATGCTTCGGCTTGACCATTGCCTTGTGGGTAATATGGGGTCGAAAAGCGGTGTTGGATGTGAAACTGTTCACAAAGCTCATGGATATCCTAATTTTTGAAAGGAAACCCATTATCTGTGATGATAGACATGGGTACACCATACCATCAAATCATGTAATTAAGGATGAATGAGGCAATCTGCTTGTCGGTGACTTGGGTAAGTGGAACGGCTTCGATCAACTTTGTAAAGTATTCGGTGGCAATAATGATAAATTTATGATCGTTGGATGAAGATGGATGGATTTTATCCACAAGGTGAAGTCCCCATTGACAAAAGGGCCATGGTGTTGTGATTGGTTGCAATTCTTGTGCTGGTGCATGTATCAAGTCTCCACAAACTTGGCCTTTCTTGCATTTTCTGACAAAATAGTAGGATTCTTTTCCATGGAGGGCCAATAGTATCTAGCATGCATAATTTTCTTTGCTAGCAAAGGACTGCTGGAGTGAGCCCCACAAATTCCTTCATGTACCTCTTCTAAAGCCTCTATTATCTCATCTTGTTCTAGACAGCAAAGGAGAGTACCATCAAGACTTCACCTGTATAGGGTGTCGGCAATGATGGTGTATCAAGTGGTTTGGCAGATGTTGGTTTTTTGTTGGTTATTGGATTGGTTTGGATGAAGTGTGTGATCATGGAGGTAAGTTAAGAATTCACCATACCATGGGGATTCGGAATCAAGAAGGTGACATATCATTTCAGTTTTAGGGATATCATACGCGGGGATCCAAAGTTGTTCTACCAAGAACTCATATCATGTCGAATTTTGTGGAAGATCTAGGAAAGATGCAATTGTAGCCATTGTGTCAGTGGCTCGATTCTAATTTCTCAGTACTTTCTCAAATGTGATAGTTGTAAGTGATTCTTTG
Organism: Cryptomeria japonica; assembly: GCF_030272615.1. Classification (NCBI taxonomy): domain Eukaryota; kingdom Viridiplantae; phylum Streptophyta; class Pinopsida; order Cupressales; family Cupressaceae; genus Cryptomeria; species Cryptomeria japonica. The sequence goes on along the minus strand of NC_081407.1, from coordinate 241,222,988 downwards.
TAATTATCTACCATCCTTTCATATGACATGAGCTTATCATCCTTATTTTGGTACTCATTGATGACTTGTTGGATGACTAGTTGAGAATCTCCATAGACTTGTAGCTATTTTAGATGCCATTGTATAGCCAATCTGAGTCCTATGATTAAGGCCTCATATTCTGTTATATTATTGGTGGATGGAAAAGTGATCCTATATCACTTCAGGATGTTGTCACCTTAAGGTGTGATGAAAAGAATACCTGCCCTAGAGCCATGTCTAGTGTATGAGCCATCAAAATAGAGCTTCCAAGGTTGTGTAGCTATGACCATGAAGATCTCTTCATCTGGAAAATCGAAAACAAGAGGATGGTCACCTGCAAGGGGTGCATCAGCCAATTGATATGCAATAGCTTGCCCCTTGATAGCCTTGCGGTCAACATACTTTATATCAAACTCACTCAAGATCATAACCCATTTGGCCAAGTAGCCTGTTAATGTTGCCTTGTTAAGTAGGTACTTGAGTGGATTGATTTTGGCGATGATTTGTACCTTGTGCGTTAACATGTAGTGCCTCAATTTGGTGGTTGCCAACATAACTGCTAGGCAAGCTCACTCAATAGGTGTGTAATTGAGTTCCTATCCTACCAATGTGCGAGAGATATAATATATAGCACATTATTTTCCTTCTACATTGTGTTGTGCCAGCAATACTCCTAATCTCATATTTGTAGCTGAAATATATAGCAATAGAGGTCTACTTGGATCTGGTGGGATAAGCAATGGTGTATTCATTAGGTAGTCTTTAGCATTCGGAATGCTTACTAGCACTTTGTATCCCATTGAAAGTGGATATTATTGTGTAGTAGATGCATGAAGGGATGACACTTATTAGCCAATTATTCAATGAATCTCTGAATTGATTGTAGACACCCTTGTAGTGTCCTTAATTGACTGATGTTCTTTGGAGGTGGAATGTCCATGATTGCTTTGACTTTCGCTGGATCTACTTCAATGCCTTTTCTTGACACAATGTATCCTAGGAGCTTCCCTAAGGTTACTCCAAAGAAACATTTCTTTGGATTAAGACAGACATGATATTGCTCTAATCTATCAAAGATGTGACCTAGTATTGCCAGATGACCTTCTCTTGTTAATGATTTAGCTAGTAAATCATCAACATAATCTTTCATTATGTTGTGCATCATGTCATGAAAGATGGTAGTCGTAGTTCTTTGATAGGTTGCCCCTACATTCTTTAGACCAAATGGCATCATATTCCAATAGTAGGTTCCCCATGAGCATGTGAAAACAGTTTTATCTTGATCTTCTGGAGCAATCTTGATCTGGTTGTACCCTAAAAAGCCATCCATAAGAGAAAGCATTGCATGACCCACTATTAGATTGATGATCATGTCGATGTTTGGTAAGCAGAAGTCATATTTAGGGCATGCCTTGTTCAAATCTCTAAAGTCTATACAGATATGGATGCCCCCATTAGGTTTGCCGACAGGTACAATATTGTAGATCCAATCTGCATAATTGATTGGTCAGATGAAACCAACATCTAAGAGATTTTTGATTTCTACCTTGACAAGAACAATAATCTGTGGGTGCATCTTTTTGAGCTTTTGTTTTATAGGTTTAGCTCCTTCTGCCACGGTTAGGTGATGCATAACCAAATCAAGATCTAAGCCAGGCATGTCAGCATAAGACCATGCGAAGTTGATTTGACGCTTTTGGAAGAATTCCACAAATTTTGGTTGTTCATCTGGAGTTAGTAGAGATTCCAAATATATTTGGTGAGGAGTCTCAGAGGTCCCCACATTGAATTCTTTTGTTTCTTCGATTAGGATCGTCGATCTCTCCTGATTTGTACAAGAGGGGAGGATTTCAAACCTTTCATCTGTAGGTGCCTCAGAGAGGTTTTCACCTTTGGATACGCTCTTTATTTTTACTTTTTTGGGATCAATAAGTGCCATGGTGTTGTTCTAACTAGAAGATCCATGTTTTATTGTGATATTTTTCCAACTGAAAGGTTTGGCAACTGCCCCAAAATACGTTGCACTATTAAATTCAATAGCAAATCTAGCTTTATGATCCCCACTTGGTATGTTATCCCGTATTTCTAAAAAGTCGATGAGCGCTTCATCGTTTTGGAGGTAATCAAGACATGGGGGATTTGGCTGGTTCCAATCGATAAGTTCAGGGTGGATGATGTGCATGACATCATCTATTAAGTTGAGTTTGGAGGAGGCGTCAGTGAGGGTTAATATAGATGAGTGAAGTTTGTCAATGGTACTCCCCTTGTCAGATTTCGGTGTAGGATTTGACGTAGGGCATGTGGAAGTTGTTTTCTGCTCACAAACCCAAAAGGTTTTAATATATCTTTTCTCTCTTTTGGAGGGGATGTTTCTCACACCATTTTTTTCTCCTTTTCTCTAGTTTTGAAATTTTGCATTAGTTTGCACATAGGTACCTAATCAAGCCTTTATTGTCGATACTTTTTCATGCTTGCATTCTTAATTATGTCTTTATCTTATCACTAAGTTAATCTTAAGGGGTATTACATTTATTATTTTCTTTTCTTTTTTCTCTCTTTTGGAGAGGATTTTCTCCCATTAGGCCTTTCTCCTTCTCTTTGATTGTGATATGTGGGATTAGTTTGTACATGGGTACATAATCAAGACTTTATTTTTTGGACCCATTCAAGTTTGCATTTTGTATTAGGTCTTTTTCTTATTCCTAAGTTAATCTAAGGAGGGTTGTTGGAGTAATTAGGTCATTATCTAATTAATTCTATAATTAGGTCCCTATTACTTTATTCACTTAAGCTAAAATTAGGTGTTTTTTTCATTAATTAGATTAGGCTAATAATATCTTATGTTGTCACATTCATTTTTATTATGACCTAATTAGATAATATTATAGAATTAATTAGATAATGACCTAATTGATCTTTATTTAAGCACATTTTAAGGATTTTCCTACTTGTGAGATTCATATTATCCTTAGTTAAAACCTTGAATAGACAAATTTAATGTCACTCAAACTAAGATAGAAGACAATTTTATTTTATTTTTTCTTACTCTCTTTAACCAAAAGGCATAAAGTTTCTATGCAATATTCTTATTTGCTATTACATATGTTAATGATAATATAACATAATATTAATGTTATAGTTTTGTGATAATGTTATGTAACAAAGCTTGATGGATTTGGATTATCTAAAATGAGTTAAAGCTTGTTTTTTTTATAAACATTCTATTAAATTTTTTATAAACATTTTATAATACAATTTAAAATACCTTTTTTTTGCTTGGAGTCACACATAGTGTCTAGCAGGAGTTGGGTGACATGAGTACAATTTGAATTTTGAATTTAGATTTTTCAAAAGATAGGGGTCAATTTTATACTTGGATTTCATAATATAATTTTGAATTAGAAGAAAATAAATAAATTAAAGATGAGAACCGATTCTTAAAATATGTTGATACAAAATTAAATTAGATTAAAAAACTATACTTTCTAAAATTAAAATATATCATATATATTAATCATTACATAAAAAACTTAAACAAAATTTTAAAAAAATATAATTTTCACCTTTACACATTTATAAACACTACGGCTAAGTGGACCTACATATGTAAAATTTTCAATTATTGAAAAAGACCATTAGTACAAAGAGAATAATGAATAGAAAATAATAAATATTATTAACATAAGTTGAAGCCAATCTCATCCTTGCTTGTGTGATCTTTGCGCAAGGATACAAAGAGACCCATCCTACTATGGAATTTCTCTATTTGTGTCTCGCTTCTTCTATATGTTGTATATATGTGTCATAAATATTCTTTTGTTGTAATTGTGCTTTTGTTTTGTCTTATAAGGATGATAGAAAGTGTTAAGGCTTTCTGGTCCCTATCATGTTAACCCAAAAAGGCCATTTGTTCATATTATGTGCTCTTCCTAATTTTTTCTCATAGTTCCATAACATTTGGTGGATGAGGTTAATTTCATATCAAAATACATGATTTATCTAATGTACATATTGGTCTCAGATTTGTGGATGCCTTAAGTTCCCTTGTTTGTATGTATTGTCTTAACTTGCCCATGTTTGGAGGCATTTCAATACTATAATGTGTTGTCTTTGAAAGCATACTACCTTAAGAAAATTGGTCGTGATTAATGTCAACAATCACTTTAAAATGGGGCATACACTCCTTTATGTGATTCATTTTATACATGCACCACAAGATTGGTTTATACACTTTTATCACACTCTATGAATGTTCGGTGCCACTACAACACCCTTTTTGTACTATCCTATCAAGATTATCCAATAAATAATGGAGCCTTTTTTGGCCTTGTAATCTCTATTAGCGTGAAGCTCATCTAGCATAACACAAGTTATAGCTTCATGTGAGAATTTTACTTGTGCATGAGTCAGCTAACATATAACAACTTCCTGGTCCTTGTGACTCCCTTATGGGCATGACTCCTAGTAGGTATCTAAGGATTCTAACTAGTCCTAGAGATCATACCTTTTTAATATTTCTATTAGTAATTTTCTATAGATCTTACTAGCCCTTGATGCCAAATAATTTTTTTTTCCTTTTGCATGCTCCATGTGTATTACCTATGTTGATCATATTGCTCAGTTTATGCTTGTCTTTTATCTTGATATTGCAAATTGATAAGATCCTAATTGTTGGAGACAACTACCTTGTCTAATTTGGTGTTGCCTTGTCTCTTTGATGTCTTGATGGAAAAATGTTTTTCTTCTCTATACTTTATCGAGTATGAGTGTAAGTTCATATTCATGCTGAAGTGGGGGATAAATGTAGTGTATTAATTTTTTTCTCTTTACAATTTCAGACACACTTATGGTCCTACTTTGGTGGTTGTGCTTGATACATGTTTGATTGTGCTTAATTTTGGGACAATTTTTGGAAACTTAGAATAATCCCCTACTCACAACCTTTATTCTGGCTCAAATTGCTAGAACTAGGAAATCCAATATCCTTGTCCTAAACAAGGGCACCCAAGACCACTATCCAATCTTTTTGGCCCCAATTTTTGAATCATAATTGGGAACTTTGCAAGTGGCAGGAAATTGCTCCTTGGTGTCATACTTCCCAAAAGATTAAATACGAGCAAGTGTAAGCTGCATATAAATATAAACGGCTCTCTCATTTAAAACTTATAATGATCATTATCATTTTATGACAATTCAATAAAGTATAATTGAGTACAGGTCTAAAATCAAGGAGTCAAGAATTTAATTTTTAGTAATCATGATGTCATAATGTGTTCCTCCATGATGAAGGCATGCATTAACATCATTAAAGAAACATCAAGCCTTATTTGAGACTTCAAACCAAGGATTTCATATCTAAGGTAACGTTTGTCAGTTTAGTAGGTTAATTTTTCCTCATAGTTTTAGTACTGTGGGACATGCACTCACTGGATATTGTAGGAATATTTGATATATCACACACTCCAGACATTGGGGATGTGATTAAGGATATATGATTCTTATTTGATGGAATCTTGAGCACTTCTATCATCTTATCTTCATCAATTCCTCTTGGGGTTGTTCATCAGGTATCTTAAGAGTTGTTTGTATTTCTTCTTCCAATTTGGCATATTTTTATTCAGACATGCATGGACATTTGAGTAGTCTTCCATGGAACACATCTTGATGCCTTTCCTCCTATATCATTTCATGGAAATTCTTTTGCCTTGGCCATTGGATTTGTTTCTTCCCAAGGGGATGTATATGGTTTACCTCGCTTGGATAGTCATCATCATTTGTCCTCAAGCCTTCATCCTTAGTATTGGAGCTTCTCTCTTATTGGGGATACATAATTTCTTGCTTTCTTTCTTATGGGGGGGTTATGATTCTACATATGTAACTAATTCAACACTTAGTGGGATATCTTTTGTCCTTCATGCTTGTAACAATTACTCTTTTCTATATCTTTTCTCTCTTTAAGAGGGGATGTTTCTCACACTAGTTTTTTCTCCTTTTCTTTAGTTTTGAGAGTTTGCATTAGTTTGCACATGGGTACCTAATCAAGCCTTTATATTCATTCTTGCATTCTTCATTATCTGTTTTGCTTATCACTAAGTTAATCTTAAGGGCTATCACATGTATTCTTTTCTTTTTTTTCTCTCTTTTGGAGAGGATTTTCTCTCATCGGGCCTTTCTCCTTCTCTCTGATTGTGATATGTTGGATTAGTTTGAAGATGGGTACATAATCAAGACTTTCTTGTTTGGACCCATTCAAGTTTGCATTTTTAATTAACTCTTTTTCTTATTCCTAAGTTAATCTTAAGGAGGGTTGTTGGAGTAATTAGAACATTATCTAATTAATTCTATAATTAGGTTCTTATTACTTTATTCACTTAAGCTAAAATTAAGGTGTTTTTTCAATTAATTAGATTAGGCTAATAATGGCTTATGTTGTCACATTCATTTTGATTGTGACACTTGGCCCTAGAAAATTTAATCTTAATTTAGGGTTTTCATCTATGGTTTCATTCATACATTTCATTAGGATTCATTCATTCATTATAACATTAATCTTTGTTCATAAATACATAATTATCAAGATGTTGAGAAATTATTCATGCTCGATCTCTATTTCTGGCAGTGTTGTGATTGTAGGTAATTCATGGACTTGTAAGGCTGAACAAATAACTCCAACAAAAGGAAACCACTTTTTGAGAAACCATGGTTGTAGGTGGTAAGCGGTAATAGTGAACTATTTAAATTTGAGAAAATAAATAAAAATTCAGAATGAACCCCAATTCAAAAACTTAAAAGAGTATTTCACACATTGGATTTCCCAAAATAAAAAGATAAAAATGAATTATTTTGAAATATCTAGGAGAAGTAAATTAAGTTGAGAAAGTAAATACAATTAATTGTGCATATATAAGAGCACATGTAGTAAATTGAATTAGTCAACCATTCTTTATAAAATGAGAAAAACTTTATTCACTTATCTCTAGTTGTGGCTTGGTAGTGTTGTAATACAAAATATTTCTATGTGATTATTAACAAAATACATGCTTGACTTATAGTATAATGAACTCTATTTTGACTTTTAGTAAGATGGGGATGATTAACTTTTTAATAAACATTTTATAATACAATTCAAAATACTTTTTTTTTTGGTTGGAGTCACACATAGTGTCTAACAGGAGTTGGGTGACATTAGCACAATTTGAATTTTGAATTTGAATTTTTTCAAAGATAGGGGTCAATTTTATAGTTTAATAAAGTTGAATTTCATAATATAATTTTGAATTAGATAATAAAATAGATAAATTATAGATTAGAACCAATTCTTAAAATATATTGATGCAAAATTAAATTAGATAAAAAATATATACTCTCTAAAATTAAAGTATATCATATATACTAATCATTACATAAAAAACTAAAACAAAATTTAAAAAAATATATATATTTCACTTTTACACATTTATACACACTATTGCTAAGTGGACCTACATATGTATAATTTTCAATTAATTGAAAAACACCAAACAACTATAAAGAAAATAATGAACAACAAATAATAAATAGTATTAACATAGTTGAAGCCAATCTCATCCTTGCACTTGTGATCTTTTATCAAAGATTTCCAAGCTCCTATTTGAAAACTATAGATATTATTGACATAGGTTGAAGCCAATCTCATCCTTGCTCTTGTGATCTTCTACCATAGGATATCCAAGCTCCTATCTTGAAACAATATATATTATTGACAATAAGTTGAAGCCAATTCATCCTTGCTCTTGTGATCTTATATCACAGGATTTCCGAGCTCCTTTATTCAAATAGGATAGCATTATCACTTGAATTTAAAACCTTCTCGATGAAAAGAAGAGTATCGCTAGGTACCCAGTGACAAAATTCGCCCTCTCCTGGTTTTAGTTTGAGGTCGAGCAGCGCCAGGCTTTCAGCAGGATAAGGTTTAGTATCCATATGACATTCAGCAACCACATTCTGCTCAATTCCACTTTGCTCATCCTTCAATGCTACCAAATACATATTTGTACTCTTCACATAATGACAGTAATAAACTTTAAAAGGAAATAACATAGAGTGACAAGCCACATGTTTGATTGAGGATGGAGCCAAGAGTTTTGCACCCTTTACTGTAACCACACGTTTGGAGAGTTTTTTGGTTGAGACAATGCCCTCCACCACTTCAACATTCTGCTTATGGTTGGACCCACCAATGACACTGGACAGAAACTCTGCCATAAACTCTATAGAAATAACACATCTTTTGGTCTCTATGCTAGAAGGAGGTGCTTCACATACCTTAAGAGTTGAAGCCATTTTCTTTATGAGAAGCTCCGATCCGGTGGATGGAATGTGAAAGGCCTCTACTATGTTCAACACTTGTTGGGTTTGGAAAGGAATGTTTTGGGCAATTTTATGTGGGAGAAAGGACACATTCTCATTGACAGCATCGTCATGAAAATCAGGAAATAACAGCTTTTCCCCAACTGTAATGATTTCTTTTACTCGGAAGAAATTACTGTGTAATTGCTTCCCCTCCACGTCATTTGGCATTACTGTTTGTGGGCAACCAGTCACAAAACCATCTTGTACAAGGTCTAGTAGCCTTCTTTTCTTGTATGGTTTCCTTGCATCGCATGGATCCAACTTTGATGTCTGAGTTTTTTCACATACAAGCCCTGCTCTTTTGCACAAACTATTTTCATCCGCAATAGCTTGCAGGCCTTTTGTTGCAAACCCATCTGCAAGCAACAAAGTCTCCTCATGGTTTAAGGGAGACATAAAGCGAGCCATTTCGCTGGGCATCCTTAGCCCATGGAGTTCATCTTCCCATACAGACAACGCTGACTCATCACCAGCCTGCCAAATTTGAACATGATGCAAATAAACGAACATATAAAATTTCATCCTGATAATAGATCTTTGATTTAAATATCAATTATATTAATTGCTATAATTAGAGATCTTTCTCATGATAGATTTTCAAATTTAAAAAAAAAAAATAATACAGAATTTTCTAGCTATCTATTTACTTAACTATAAAAATCTCATATACAGTTTTCATGGGTGCATATATTTAATTACGACATACCAGAAGAAGATGCATCATCAGACAGAATATGCTTCCACAGAGCCCAAGCTTGAGAATGGTAGTTCCAGCCATAGTGAAGAAAATCACCAAAACGCCACAAATAGTCTAAAGTGGAAGTAAATGAATTCCTTTTAAATAGAGTATCCTCATTGCATTATTGTTGTCGGTGGACGCTTATCATAATTGTAATTCACAATCACCGATAATACCAATAAGGGAGATAAATTCATTTATCTTATCTTCTTTGCACTACTGGGAGACAAGCATCACTTTGTTTAAGCATATTCAGTACAGTGGGCCACTAAGCGTCACTGCTTCGGAAAGCAAATCTAAATGCCATCAATAATTCACAATCAGATAATTGTTAAATTTTCTGCAAAGCAAAAATACAGATCTAGCTAAGAAAGAGAAAACAAAGCTTGCAAGAGAAAAAATAAAACTCTATTAATTCATTGTATATCCATTGCTCAATAATGTCCCACTAGAAAGAAACTCTGGAAGCACTCGAGGATGCGACTTTGGAATCTCATGTAGTCAAGAACCTACTAGAAAGAATCTCTAGGAGCAAACAAAGTTGCAACATTGGAATCTCATGTAGACAGGAATTTAGAACAAAAGAATATTTTTGACTGTCAATTGGAGGAAGAGTTCATAGCAACTTTAATCTTCTATTTATTCAGGAAACTTATAGAAAGAAACCTATACTAAATGCATTAAGTAAAAATCCCATACAAACTTTCTAAAAGTTTTATTTTTACAAAGCCCCAAATTTTCCAGATCTTTGTCATGTAGTGCTTGCAAAGCACATACAGATTTAAAGAACCAATATGAGAAAAAAAATAAGGAGCATGCATCTAGTTTCAGAGGTCTACATCAGCTTCCATGATAATGCTAATCTTCATAAATCTGCAAAAATTAAATGTTCCTGACACTACAACAGAATTGTATCAAAATCATAGAAACCACTGCATGAGTACCTCTGGGATACTTTGAAAATGCAGTTGAACATATTCTGTATTGCTTACATGGATGAACAGACAGGTACATGGTCTCTGAATACAGAAACTGATCATCTGAAGATAGGAAGATATGAATATGCAGAAATGTGCTCCAAGTTGAAGAACTGCAAAAGGTCCTATGATTAGGATGATGCCATTGTATATCCATTGCTCAATAATGTCCCACTAGAAAGAAACTCTGGAAGCACTCAAGGATGCGACTCTGGAATCTCATGTAGTCAGGAACCTGCTAGAAAGAATCTCTAGGAGCAAACAAAGTTGCAACATTGGAATCTCATGTAGACAGGAATTTAGAACAAAAGAATATTTTTCACTGTCAATTGGAGGAAGAGTTCATAGAAACTTTAATCTTCTATTTATTCAGGAAACATATAGAAAGAAACCTATACTAAATGCATTAAGTAAAAATCCCACCCAAATTTTCCAGATCTTTGTCATGTAGTGCTTGCAAAGTACATACAATTTTAAAGAATCAATATGGGAAGAAAAACAAGGAGCACGCATCTAGTTTCAGAGGTCTACATCAGCGTCCATGGTAATGCTAATCTTCATAAATCTGCAAAAAATAAATGTTCCTGACACTGCAACAGAATTGTATCAAAATCATAGAAACTACTGCATGAGTACCTCTGGGATACTTTGAAAATGCAGTTGTACATATTCTGTATTGCTCACATGGATGAACAGACAAGTACATGGTCTCTGAATACAGAAACTAATCATCTGAAGATAGGAAGATATGAATATGCAGAAATGTGCTCCAAGCTAAAGAACTGCAAAAAGTTCTCTTATTAGGATGATGCCATTGTATATCCATTGCTCAATAATGTCCCACTAGAAAGAAACTCTGGAAGCACTCGAGGATGTGACTCTGGAATCTCATGTAGTCAGGAACCTACTAGAAAGAATCTCTAGGAGCAAACAAAGTTGCAACATTGGAATCTCATGTAGACAGGAATTTAGAATAAAAGAATATTTTTGACTGTCAATTGGAAGAAGAGTTCATAGCAACTTTAATCTTCTATTTATTTAGGAAACTTATAGAAAGAAACCTATACTAAATGCATTAAGTAAAAATCTCATACAAACTTTCTAAAAGTTTAATTTTTACAAAGCCCCAAATTTTCCAGATCTTTGTCATGTAGTGCTTGCAAAGCACATACAATTTTAAAGAACCAATATGAGAAAAAAAAACAAGGAGCATGCATCTAGTTTCAGAGGTATACATTAGCTTCCATTGTAATGTTAATCTCCATAAATCTACAAAAAATAAATGTTCCTACACTGCAACAGAATTGTATCAAAATCATAGAAACCACTGCATGAGTACCTCTGGGATACTTTGAAAATGCAGTTGTACATATTATGTATTGCTCACATAGATGAACAGACAGGTACATGGTCTCTGAATACAGAAACTGATCATCTGAAGACAGGAAGATATGAATATGCAGAAATGTGCTCCAAGCTGAAGAACTGCAAAAAGTCCTCTAAGTAGGATGATGCCATTGTATATCCATTGCTCAATAATGTCCCACTAGAAAGAAACTCTGGAAGCACTCGAGGATGCGACTCTGGAATCTCATGTAGTCAGGCACCTGCTAGAAATAATCTCTAGGAGCAAACAAAGTTACAACATTGGAATCTCATGTAGACAGGAATTTAGAACAAAAGAATATTTTTGACTATCAATTGGAGGAAGAGTTCATAGCAACTTTAATCTTCTATTTATTCAGGAAACTTATAGAAAGAAACCTATACTAAATGCATTAAGTAAAAATCCCATACAAACTTTCTAAAAGTTTAATTTTTTACAGAGCCCCAAATTTTTCAGATCTTTGTCATGTAGTGCCTGCAAAGCACATACAATTTTAAAGAACCAATATGAGAAAAAAAACAACGAGCATGCAAAAATGAGGGAAAAAATAAGCATGCATCTAGTTTCAGAGGTCTGCATCAACTTCCATTGTAATGTTAATCTTCATAAATCTGCAAAAAATAAATGTTCTGCTCCTTTCTTCTAGCTCCCGGGCTCTGATACCATGTTAAATTTTCTGCATTGCAGAATATAGATCTAGCTGGGAAACAAAAACAAAACTTGCAAAAATTACATAGAAGAAAAATAGAACTGAAAGAATGAAAAGAATGAAATTATATTAATTACTTGTATTTTACATTATGCAAAAGCATGATTTATAGAAAAAAGCCACCGCACAGGAATATGAAATTAGCGGTGAACTTATTGATCTGCAGTTTGCATGAAAATAGGTCCACCATTCACGGAGAGTGAGAAAGGATCATGCAAACTGGATGCAAAACTCACGCTAACAATAATCACCCTTGTGGTATGTATGCACTTCTTTTTTAACTGTCTTAAGCTATCAAAACATTACAGAGAGCAGCAGAAGATAGTTTTGATTGACATGTGATTTCTTATACATCCCCATTTTTAAGAGTTGAAAGCTCAATGAGTTCTTAGGTTATTATTAATGATGGAAGGCGATTCACAGTCAATCGATGGGAACAAAGCGGGCCAGGAGTGTGATTTCCCATTAATCCCCATATTTTTGGTTCAGAAATGACGTGTGATTTCCTATCCATCCCCATTTCCAAGGATTGAATCGAATCACAATATCATTAGAAAAGATTTGTTTGGTTTTGAGATTTTTTATATACTTTGATTAAAGAGAGGGATTAGAAATATAATTAGAATTAGAATTAGTAATTGAAATATTTCCTCGTAGCCCAAGCTTGAGAATGGTAGTGCCAGCTATAGTGATGAGAAACGCCAAACACCACAAATAATCTAAACTGAAAATAAATGAATCCCTTTCAAAATAGACTGTCTTCATTGCATTAATGTTGTGGGTGGACGCTTATCATAATGATAATTTACAAGCAGCGCTAATACCAATTAGCAATTAAGGTAAATTCATTTATCCTATCTTGATTGCATTATTGGGAGACAAGCACCACTATGCTTTTGTCTGAGCATAAACGGTACAGTGGACCACCAGCCGTCACTTAGGAAAGTATACAAAAATGCCATCTCTTAAGCAATAATTCACAATCAGCTATTCACCCATGTGGGTGGCTTGGGCAAGGTCTTTTGGAGGTATCTATTGTACTTTATGTCACAAATTGATTAAAAACTAGGTGCATGAGAAGAGTATCTTTCAAGATATTTTATATAGAATTGTTTATTAACATGATAATTTTTAATTTGTCAAGAGTCAAGGGAGGTCACAAATGGGGGACTTCATCCATAGCATGAAAACACAATCTTAAATGAATAGTATTGTAGGACACAAAGCCCATGAGCACACTAATTTAATGAGGGTTTGAAGCACTAAGTCACTTGGCATGAGCACCAACAACATCAACATAAAGGTTCAAGATCATGAACACAATGGATTAGTAAGGGCACAATGTTTGTAATCACAATGACCTCACAAAAGTTCAAACAATAATGACTACAATAACAATGCTATGATTTATATAGATTATTCAAACATATGTATGTTAACATCACTAAAATTATTATAATATTAGTATCATAAATATTACTAAATAATATTATTATTAGATAAATCTAACTCTAACCTAGCTTATTTCCTCACAAATTTTCTCTTTTTCTTTTACTCTATTAAGCTTTTTTCATTAAAAGTAATTACCAATTCCATCTTAGTGCCAAATAGATAATCCAAAGAGGTGTGGAAGGTCAATTAGGAAAAATTTTGTGTGGAAGGTCAATTAGGAAAAAATTTTGGTCTATTTTTTGTCAATTATATTTTTTTCTTAAAGACTATTATCTATCTAGCCTATAGAAAGTACATTTGAATAGGTTTATTAACTAATTAATTTTATTTTTTTAATTTTCAATAAGTTAATGAATATGATCACATATGCATTCTAGAGGCTGCATAGACATGACATATAAATGATACTATAAATCTTAATTTTAGTTTAATTATTAGTAACATTTATGATAAACATTGAAGTACAACATAGATTTTTCAGAGAAAAGAGTGATCATTTCTATAAAAGATAGTCATCATGAATATGATAGAGAAAAATCTGTCCAAATAAAATACACCAAAACATTTGTAAAAATAAAAATAAAAAATGAATAATCTACCAAAATTTAATAACATATTCAACAATATGATATTATTAGCTCCTTTGGTCTTGCATAACCCTTTAAAATTTTGCCCAAGTATGAAGCCCTAAAACCCCTGGCAGATGGCGTAAACCCTAAGTCCTTTTTGTTATCTATTTAATCAATGTCTTGCTATGTTTGGTTGCTAGTTTTAAGTTGTGGCATAGTGCACGCCCATGGGCTCCAAATATCAATTATTTATCAGAGCTGTGTCATTGTGCGATTATGCCATCTATGGAGCAGGCCCCAGTCCTTTGCAAAGTCGATCGAACAGATAGTCCAACAAAGGAATTTTCAATTGCTTATGCGCTAGTGCAGAGACTTTGTGTCAAAGATGACTGGGTGTTGCACTATTGCGCTTTGGTAACATGTGTCCTAGGCCCACCATGGTCGTTCAGGAAAAGAAAATGGTGTTAGAAAAGTGGAACCCTATTTCAAATGTGAGGTTGTGAAATGCTAAAATCTAGAGCCTACTGTGCACCAGGGTGGAAAGTGCTATCTCAATTTGCATGTTGTGATTGCCTCTGATCTTTCAATGTACATGAAGGATTTTTCAAATCTAATCAGACCAATCAAAGTCGTTGACATTGCCATGCCAATCTGAAATCAACAAACTACATTAAAAATTTATAATGGATAGTTGCAGTCACTTTGTTCGAGCATGCACGCAGTAATGGAAGAAGTGATTGTTATTGTTCAAATTGTTGGTCATTGGAGGTAAATAAATAATGCAGCTTGATCATCTTAACATCTAATTTTATCTACATCTGAAATTTTTAATTGAATTGTGCTCTCTACGATATTTATATCAAACTTAAGGTTTGTTGGGAAAATCAAATGAGTGGTTGCTTTGTGCTCGAATTTCTTCAAATTGTATGCATTATATATATTTGAGCTCGTATATGATAGTATAAGTTGAAATTATGTGAAGTAAAGATGAAATCAAAGAGAATTTCAAACTATAACTATAAAGAAAAACCCTAACATCTGCAACTACATAAAATGAGTCACTCAGTGAACTAGTCATCTAATTCAAAGAGAGCACTCGCTGAGCAATTTTTTATGCAGTTCCATAGATCATTGAAAAGACTAGCAATTGTCTGTGGCCGAGGTGGTATAATGTATTGCTAATGTAGATAATAAGATGAAAGTTCATGCTCTTATTGTGACTAATGTTGATCGATTTGTAAGATGGATACTTCACTTTGGTGCTTTAGATTATTTGACAAGATCATTAGACCAGCTCTTCTCAATTAGGACTTCATGGATAACTAAGTTCTTAATGGCTAATAGTGGCTATATTGATGTTTATACTAAGGGGGATATCGATATGGGTAATAAATGATTTAATGTTGTTGTTTTCCTATCTGATTTCCCATTATCTTATTTTATTATATTAGATAACATGGAGCATTCAATAAATTGATTTCACTCCAAATTTAATGTTCATTTGTGATCTGGATAGCAGACATCTTGTTGCAATGGGTAAATCTAATCCTAGAATGAAATATGTACCTGATGCACTGCAAAAATGATGTTAGGAACACAATACAATTCATTCAAATGTTAGTATTAGTATCAATCAACAACGAAAGATGAAAGAAACTACAATCCTAAGCATGCATATCAAGAAAGATATCAAACATATTGTAGAAAACACACAAAAATGGAGAAAAGACACTAAACCCTCCCGAATGCTCTCCAAAATGCTCATAGTTGCTCCTCCCTTGTTCCTCTCCTCTCCAATTTCCACATGAGTGTAGCCCTCAGCGTTTTGCACTACTATGGGTGTCTTATGCAGATTCAAGATTTATGACTATGCAAATGCAAACAAACTAGATATGCGAAAATACTTAATTAATCTATATTGATTTTAGTCAAAATAACAAACTAGATATGATTTTGCTCCTAAATACTCTCTCAATTTCACTATAGGTTAGATGCATACAAGATTTTTGAATCTGGATTAAGAAGGAATGGGCTTTATTTATAGGAAAAACAGGGCAATGGATGGTTGAGATTGAGTAATCTCAGCAAGGTATAAAAGTAATGGGTTTATGATCTATGTGAGGGCTTTCAACCCAATCCCAAGATGAAAAATGTCAACATGAGATGGCTTGAGAGGAGAGGGAAGAAGCATTAAATGCCTGAAATAACATGAAGGCTACCTTAGGAGGTAAGGTTAGGCTTAAGTTGAATGAATAAATCGATTTATCAAATGAATAATGCCTTTATCCAATGGATAAACTCTTGTGCAAGAGTTAGTGAGGATAACCGTGGTCAAAGCAATAAATGTTTGAAGAGACC
Organism: Cryptomeria japonica; assembly: GCF_030272615.1. Taxonomy (NCBI): domain Eukaryota; kingdom Viridiplantae; phylum Streptophyta; class Pinopsida; order Cupressales; family Cupressaceae; genus Cryptomeria; species Cryptomeria japonica. The sequence continues at coordinate 241,206,385 of NC_081407.1, read as the reverse complement.
CATGAGTCAAATGAGGGTTGAGTAAGAGGGAAAGTCTCTAACCATGTGGGTGACTTGAGTTAACCATTAATGGTTATGTAAGAGTCATTAATGGTTTGGAGGACTTTAGGGGTTAACTTGTTGGAGATATAAAACTTTTAATGATTTTCAAAGACTTTGAGGCTTTGAGAAGTGACTCCAAGTTGCTTAGGAATGTGACAATAATTAGAGAGAGTGATTAGGCTAATTAGAAATAGTTTAGAAGAATCTAGAATGGGTTAGCAGAGTCTAGAATGATTTAGAAGAGTCTAGTGGGTTTGGTGGGTGAGAGAAAATAAGATTTTAATTAAAATAAAATTCATTATTTCAATTAAATAGATGCAACTTGCATTTGTAGGAGAATGGAAGTGGGGGGTAGTTTAGGGATTTAAATAAATGTTTTATTATTTATTTAAAAGAGGAAAGGGGGTTAAATTAACTAAATGTGTTTTATTCATTTAATTGATTTAGAGTGTGGCTTAGTGAATTAATTTAAATAAATTCAATAATTTATTTAATTAATAGGAGAAGAGACTGAGGATGAATTAATTAAATATTAATTTAATTAACTGATTATTGATGGTTAAATAATCAAATAAATACTATATATTCATTTAATTAAGTGGATAGATTTATGTGACTACATTTACCCTTGTTTGAGATGGTGCAGTCTATCGCGTCATTTCAAAGAAAGAAAAATAGGTGTAAAAAAATTTGCCCCATAATTGTTAACTTAGTGGGTGGTATGGCCCCTTGAGAGATGGGCCAATTTTTGTTGAAAAATCAGGTGATCTCTCGAAAAAAGAACAAGAAGTAGAGGGGAGGTAGAAGAGAATAAATTAGCAGTAATGGTGAAAGAATGGGTGAAAACAAGGGTAAAAAAAAGAAATCAGAGGCGTTGGAAGTTCATAGGGACCATAGTGGTGAGCGGGGTGAATTAGGGTTAGGGTTGGAGGGTATATATGGGGGGGAGGGGTAAAAACGGGATCATTTCCACCTATCTCCCTAGTAGTTTGGAACTTTGATAGTGACTTTTGGTGAAGGAGTGAGTAGTGGTCATCATGCCTATGTCTATAGTAGATCACTGGCCAAAGGAGATCCGTCAATTCCATTGGCCAGACAACTATGGACTAGCGGTATGCAAATTTTGAATTTTCCTTTTTACATATTTTTGTCATGTTTTTTCAAGCATCAAAGTCCAAGCAAGACAATAGTGCTAAGACCATGTTTTAGCACTTTTGTCGCATAAAGTAGCGCTACTATGCTGTAGTGGTGCTATTGCATAGTAGTGTTAGTGCTATTGTCCCTTTAGCGCAATTGTGTCATAGTAATAGTGCTATGGGGTACTTGTTTGAGCATGTTGGTTGTTTGTAGCGCATTTGTGCACAAGTTGTAGCGCTATTGTAGTAAAAAATGCCCCAGTGTTACAGAAAATATCTCCTGACGCTTGTGTTTGAGTGATTGATGAGTTGTTTTGATGAATCATAGAAGCCTTGTTGAGACTAGGTCATTTATGATAAATGTCTATTGTAGTCTAGGTTTGCCATGATCGATTACCTGTTGAGACTTGAAGATACTTGATAAAAGTACCTGGTCTAGGTTGAAACTTAAGAAATTTTGTAACAAAACAACTTATATGTGTGTCGATATGTGTACAAGGAGCTTCCCGTTTTATAGATGTGGGAGAGGCATCCTACCACATAGCAGCTAGCGGCACAGTTGATGGAGGTAGAGATAGATTGTGTATGTGCGACTGGTTTGTATGACAAGATGAACTTACCTATGATTTAGATGAATCATGTTCTACTGATGGCCTTGGCAGAGCGATGGCACAGTGAGACATGCACGTTTCACTTGGTGATGGGAGAGATGATAGTGACTCTGGATGACGTATGGAGGATTTTGCACATCTCGATCACAGAGGAGCTAGTTACATATGATTTCCATTTAGGAATAGTAGCCATAGAGAGGATCTTTGCAAATGATGTATACAAAAAGGATGATGCACGGCAAAAAGGATGTTAGGAACACAATACAAGTCATTCAAATGTTAACTGTTAGTTAGTATCAATCAACAACGAAAGATGAAAGAAACTACAATCCTAAGAATGGATATCAAGAGAGATATCAAAAATATTATAGAAAACACACAAAAATGGAGGAAAGATGCTAAAACCTCCCGAATGCTCTACAAAATGCTCATAGGTGCTCCTCCCTTTTTCCTCTCCTCTCCAAGTTCCACATGAGTGTAGCCCTCAATTTTTTGCACTACTATGGGTGTCTTATGGAGATTCAATATTTATGAATAATGAAGATAAAAGACTATGCAAATGCAAACAAACTAGATATGACAAAATACCTAATTAATCTATATTGATTTTAGCCAAAATAACAAACTAGATATGATTTTGCTCCTAAATGCTCTCTCAATTTCACTACAGGTTAGATGCATACAAGATTTCTGGATCTGGATTAAGAAGGAATGGGCGATATTTATCAGAAAAATAGGGCAATGGATGGTTGAGATTGAGTAATCTCAACAAGGGTCAGGATTAATGGGTTTATAATCCATGTGAGGGATTTTAACCCAATCTCAGGATGATAAATGTCAACATGAGATGGCTTGAGAGGAGAGGGAATAATTATTAAATGCTTGAAATGACATGAAGATTACCTTAGGAGGTAAGGTTAGCCTTGAGTTGAATGAATAATGCCATTTATCTAATGAATACTGCCTCTATCCACTGGATAAACTCTTGTGCAAGACTTAGTGAGGATAACCATGGTCAAAGCAATAAATGCTTGAAGAGACCCATGAGTCAAATGAGGCTTGAGTTAGGGGGAAAGCCTCTAACCATGTGGGTGAGTTGAGTTAACCATTAATGGTTATGTAAGAGCCATGAATGGTTATGTAAGAGTCATTAATGGTTTTGAAGACTTTAGGGATTAACTTGTTGAAGACATAAAAAATTTAATATTTTTCAAAGACTTTGAGGCTTTGAGAAGTGACTCCAAGTTTCTTAGGAATGTGACAATAATTAGGGAGAGTGATTAGGCTAACTAGGAATGGTTTAGAAGAATCTAGAATGGGTTAGAAGACTCTAGAATGGTTTAGAAGAGTCTAGTGGGTTTGGTGGTGAGATAAGATAGGATTTTAATTAAAATAACATTCATTATTTCAACTAAATAGATGCAACTTGCATTTGTAAGAGAATGCAAGTGGGGATTTGGTTTAGGGATTTAAATAAATGTTTTATTATTTATTCAAAAGAGGAAAAGGAGTTAAATTAACTAAATGTGTTTTATTCATTTAATTGATTTAGAGTGTGGCTTAGTGAATTAATTTAGATTAATTAATTAATAGGATAAGATGTTGAGGATGAATTAATTAAATATTAATTTAATTAACTTATTTTTGATGGTTAAATAATCAAAATAAATAGTAAATATTCATTTAATTAAGTGGATAGATTTATGTGACTACATTTTCCCCTCTTTGAGACAGTCTGATTTATCGCGTCGTTTCAAAGAAAGAAAAATAGGTGTGATGAAATATGCCCCATAAATGTGAATTTAGTGGGTGGTATGCCCCCTCGAGGGATGGGTCATAAAATTTTGAAAAATCGGGCAATCTCTCAAAAAAAGAACAAGAAGTAGAGGGGAGGTAGAAGAGAATAAATTAGTAGTAATGGTGAAAGAAAGGTAGAAAACAGGTGTAAAACGGAGAAATGAGAGGCGTTGGAAGTTCACAGGGACCATGGTGGTGAGCAGGGTGAATAAGGGTTACAGATGGAGGTTATATATGGGGGGGAGGGGTAAAAGAAGGCTCATTTGCACCTCTCGCTAGCATTTTGGAGCTCTGATAGTGACTTTTGGCGAAGGATTGAGCGGCAGTCATCATGTCTGTGCCTATAGAAGATCATCGACTAGAGCGGATCCGTCGATTCCAACGGCTAGTTGACTATGGACCAATAGTACACAAATTTTAAATTTTCATTTTTACGCATTTTTGTCATGTTTTTTCAAGCGTTAAAGTCCAAGCAAGACAATAGTGTTGTTGTCACCTAAAGTAGCACTATTGTGCCACAATGGCACTATTGCATAGTAGTGTAAGCGCTATTGTCCTTTTAGCGCAATTATGTCATAGTAATAGCATTGTTGCACTTTTAGCACGATCGGGTAGAGGTTGTAGTGTGTTTGTCATGTAATAGCGCTATGGGGTAGTTGTTTTAGCATGTTGGTTGTTTGTAGTGCATTTGTGCACAAGTTGTAGCGATATTGTCAGTAGAGTAGCGTGATTGTAATAAAAAACGTCCCAGTGTTAGAGAAAATATCTCCTGACACTTGTGTTTGATTGATTGATGAGTTATTTTGATGAATCATAGCAGCTCCATTGAGACTAGGTCATTTGTGATAAATGCATGTTGTAGTGTAGGCTTGCCATGATCGATTCCCTATTGAGACCCGAAGATACTTGATCAAAGTATTTGTCGATAGTCTAGGTTCAAACTTCAGAAACTTTGTAACAGAACAACTGATATGTGTGTCGATATGTGTTGGAGGAGCTTCCCGTTTTATAGATGCAAGAGAGGCATCTTGCCCCACAGTGGCTGCAGGAATAGTTGACGGAGGCAGAGATAGATTGCATCTATGTGACTAGCTTGTGTGACATGAAGTACTTACCTGTGATTCGGACGAATCATGGTCTACTGACGGCCTTGGCGAAGCGATGGCACAGTGAGACATGCATGTTTCCCTTGGTGATGGGAGAGATGGCAACGACTCTGGAGGACATATGGAGGATTTTGCACATACAAATTAGAGGGGAGTTGGTTACATATAATTTCCATTTAGGGACAGTAGCCATAGAGAGGATCTTTGCAGAAGATGTATACATCAAGAATGATGCATTGAAAAAAGGATGTTAGGAACACAATACAAGTCTTTCGAATATTAGTGTTAGTTAGTATCAATCAACAATGAAAGATGAAAGAAACTACAATCCTAAGTATACATATCAAGAGAGATATCAAACATATTATAGAAAACACACAAAAATGGATGAAAAACACTAAACTCTCCTGAATGCTCTCCAAAATGCTCATAGTTGCTCCTCCCTTGTTCCTCTCCTCTTCAAGTTCCACATGAGTGTAGCCCTCAGGTTTTTGCACTACTATGGATGTCTTATGGAGATTCAAGATTTATGAATAATGAAGATAAAAGACTATGCAAATGCAAACAAACTAGATATGAGACAATGCATTTGTAGGAGAATGCAAGTGGGGGGGTGGTAGTTTAGGGGTTTAAATAAATGTTTTATTATTTATTTAAAAGATGAAAGGGGGTTAAATTAACTAAATGTGTTTTATTCATTTAATTTGGTGGTTAGAGTGTGGCTTGATGAATTAATTTAAATAAATTAAATAATTTATTTAATTAATAGGAGAAGAGGTTGATGATGAATTACTTAAATATTAATTTAATTTACTAATTATTGATGGTTAAATAATTAAATAAATATTAAATATTCACTTAGTTAAGGGGACAGATTTATGTGACTACATTTGCCCCTCTTTGAGATGGTACAGTTTATCGAGTCGTTTCAAAGAAAGAAAATAAAGTGTGAAGAAATATGCCCCATAAATGTTAATTTAGTGGGTGGTATGCCCCCTCGAGAGATGGGCCGAAAAATGTTTAGAAAATCGAGCTATCTCTCGAAAAAAGAATAAGAAGTGGAGGGGAGGTAGAATAGAAGAAATTAGCAATAATGGTGAAAGAATGGGAGGAAACGAGGGTAAAACGAAGAAATGAGAGGCATTGGAAATTCACAGGGACCACGATGGTGAGCGGGGTGAATTGGGGTTAGGGCTGGAGGGTATATATTGGGGGGGAGGAGTAAAAACAGGCTCATTTGCACCTATCTCCCTGCCATTTTGGATCATTGATAGTGACTTTTGGCAAAGGAGTGAGCAGCAATCATCATCTCTGTTCCTATAGGAGATCACCGGCTAGAGCGGATCCATCAATTCCTGTGGCCAAACGACTACGGACTAGCGATACGCAAATTGTGAATTTTTTTTTATGCAGTTTTGTCATGTTTTTTGAAGAGTCAAAGAGCAAGGAAGACAATAGCGCTAAAATAGTGTTTTAGTGCTTTTGTCACCTAAAATAGCGCTATTGTGCCACAGTGGCGCTATTGCATAGTAGTTTTAGCGCGATTGTCACTTTAGCGCAATTGAGTCATAGTAATAGCACTTTTAAAATTTTAGCACATTTGAGTAGATGTTACAATGTTGTTGTCAGGTATTAATGCTATGGTGTAGTTGTCTTAGTGTGTTTGTTGTTTTTAGCATTGCTGTGCATAAGTTGTAGAACTATTGTCAGCAGAGTAGTGGGATTGTAGTAAAAATGTCACAGTGTTAGACAAAATTACGACGATCATTAGGTGGATTTGGAGGTGGAGGTGGTGGAGGAGGATGATTACAGAGGAGAGGTAGAGGGGGACAGCCATTACGACTATCATAGGGTCCACTTATACAGTGGGCATCTAAAGAAGGAGGTAGGGATGTTCAAAGGGGTGTAGAGCCTATGGAGATGGGAGAGGGAGCCACAGGTGGAGGAGAGGATCCAATGGATATGGGAGGGGGAGCGACAGGTGGAGGAGAGGGATATATGTGGGAGTTTATGATTATATGGTTGTAGGATCGATTAGAGGATAGGGAGGCAAAGATTGCAGCCAGAGATGTCCAGTTGTTTGCACATGAGGCTGAGTTGAGGGTAGTGGTGCGAGAGAGAGATGATCTGATGGACAGATTGAGGGAGGTGCAGGATAGAGTTCGAGTATTGGAAGGAGCATAGGCACAGGGTCCAACTTAGGCGGTATTAAGGGAGATGTGGCAGGCAGGTGGAGAGATTGACTATGGCGTGGACTATATGAGCAGGTTGTGCCAGTTAGTCAGTGAGCACTGAGCTATTCCCAGATGCGGCGGACAAGATTAGAGTGGTCGCAGAGGGCTCAAAGTAGTGGTGGTGTTTTGGGTTCTCCTTGGCGAGATGGTGGGGGAGGAGTAGGGGGTAGTGGTGGAGCAACATCTGGCGAGAGTGTTATTTGAGAGTTTCTATGCACTTGTTACTTTGTTATTTATATTGATACTTGGATGGCTCTTGGTAGCCGATATATTGTGGCATCTTTGTACTCTGATACATGTATTCTTTTGTGATGCGATATATGAGGAGATCCCATGTTTAGTGATGATGTGATAGGCATATATATAATGACATGTATGTTTTTATGTAGGCTGATGATTTTTGAGTTATGCTTAGATTCATGCTAAGGATGATTGTCTTTCTATATGTACATTGATGATGATATGATTTGTATATGCATGATATGGATGATTTTTCTAATCATATGGATGCAGGTAGAAGATGGATGATGCTTGTGTAATGATATAAATGTGATGTATGCTAAATGATGAGATGAGATAAAATGATATTTGTGATAGAAAATACTTTCTTATGTTGATGATATGATTTGATGATGATATGAGTTTTTGATGCATGTTTTTCAAATGAATCTAAGTGAATCTAAGCAGATCAAATGTTTATGTATGCAACTAGATGAATGCACTTAAATGGATGAACAAATGCTATTTATGAATGCCCTAAATGGATAAATCTAAATGATGTGATGTTGTTGACATGAATCTAAATAAATCTAAATGATTAAAATGATAATGCAAATAAATGCAACTAGGTGATAATGAATAACTGCACCTTAATGCAATTAAAGGAGAATGAATAACTACACCTTAGTGCAATTTAAAGGATAATGAATGCATTTTATGAATCTAGAGGAAACTAAAAATGCACCTACTAAATGAATCCTAAATGAAATTAAAGGATAAATAATTAATGTTTTTAAAGATATGCACTAAATGGATGAAGGAATGTTCTTAATAAAAGAGAAACAAATCCACTTAAATGAAATGCAAGTAAATGATAATAAATGCACATGATGTGTTAAATTCCCTAATGTGATGAATAAATCAATGCACTTAAATGAATATCTAAATGAATCGAAGTGCGACTAAATGATAATGAATTGAACGCAATTGATGTAACTAACATGATATTGGCATGCCTTCATGATATATGAATGCAAGTTGGTGATAGTTTACAGATGTGGAATGCAGATGTGAGATGATGTACCAGAGAACTCTGTCATGATTTTGTACCCAGGACAAGTTATATTAGGTCCTTTCTCATATAAGCCTGAATTACTTGCATGCAAACAATAGATATGAATATTGAATGAGCAAATGGATGGGTGATATGCAACAGAATGCAATATACACAGATGAGATGAAATGACGATCCATAGAGTATTCATAGTGCTTTATTTTCCTCATCGAGCATGGTAGTATCATTCTTGGCCGAGGTAGCAGGAACCAAGTTTGAGCATTTTACATGTAAGCAAGCATTTATAGACAAGGAAAAGCTACCCTCCATTCTGGTATATGCATAAATGGTCGAGGTATATGCTATAGCCAGTAATCCATAAGGATCTATGACTGTATTTTTGCATATGATCATGTAGCTTAGTGAACTTCCCATGTAGACACCATTAGTACATGCCCCAAAACTTCATTGGAATAATCCGCAGATAGAAAACAAAATGATATTTAGCAACCATCCTAGCTACTCTAATCACTTGTGGATATCCTAGAATAGCATAGGAACTTGATATGAATAAATAAATAACAAATTGACCAAGTGCTTATTAGCTTAAATTGAATTTTCTTATCAAAGAAAATGTTATCATGTCTTTGTTTCGTGAGGAAGGATGCATCCTTGTGAAGATGATTGTGTGTAGATGTTTTGACTTGGTTGATTGATTTGATAAGTGATCATTGTTTGAGTAGCTCAAAATGTTTGTTTAGTGTCTGTTGTGGTGCATATGTACAAAGAATATTATATGTGTTTGCCAAGATTTTTATTTTTGATGTGTTTGACATGTTTTTGGATTTTGTGAGTGTTTTTGAATGTTTTTGAATTTTGTGAGTGTTTTTGAATGTTTTTTAATTATGTGAGTTTTTTGAATGAGGAACTCAATGAATCATAAGTAATGTAGAATCCACTTCCATCAGTAGGTTAACAACATTGCCCCCAGTTTTAAATGTCACTATGAAAGCGGGAGGTAGGACACATGAATTACTAGCACTAATTGTAGATCAATGACAAGCCATGGTTTAAATAATGGATGGATGGATGCAATGGATGTTATCACAACAAGTCTAAAAGATAATGGATCCATAGCCCTGTACAAGTGCCACCTGTTTGCCAGGTTTTCACCATCATACTTGTATATGGTGAAAATGCATAACAATAATAATATTGAAAGACTAAATGAATTCAACCACAAAACCCTAGCCTAACAACAACAAAGATCCACCATAACATATGAAGATTACCTAAGACAAGGAAAATCAAATGAAATCACAAAGATTATACCATCACATGTCCAATAGGGTTTGAATCTCCATTCTTCTTATCTCCATTGATCTTGCTTGATATATTTGCTCTTAGATTTTATGTGTGCACAAGAGATCAATAAAGAACAGAAATGTGGTTGCAAGTAGGATCACATATGAAAGTTCAAAAGCGTAGTGTAGTCAACTGATCAGGTAGTTAGGGTTGATAATGAAGGAAGCATCTCCTTATATACAAGACACCATAAGAAATGAAGGGATAAGATTGAGAGGTGTAAAAGATAAATGGTTGGCTAAGATTAGAGGGTAGGTAGAGAAAATAATAAAATAATGAGAGGGTAGGTAGTGTAGGAATTAAGAGATGAATGACATGTGTCATAGGTAGAAAAGGCTAATGAATTAATTAAATAAATAAAGATTTATTTAATTAATAGAAGAAGTGGGATTAATTAAATAAATATGATATTTATTTAATTTAAGAAAAGCACAATTTAAATATTTAAATGAGAAATAAGGCTTAGAAGAGGATAAAAGAATTAATTAAATAAATAAAGATTTATTTAATTAATAGAAGAATTAGATTAAAGATAATTAAGTAAATAAAGGTATTTATTTAATTAGACAAGACAATTTTAGGTGTCTACATTTTGCCCCTCTTTGAGACAATGCAACTTGTCACGTTGTTTCAAAGAAGATAGTATGAACTGATACAAAGTTGCCCCAAGATGGGAATGATATGCCCCCTTGAGAGATTGGATGAAAATGTGTGAAAAGATCACAAACAATCTCTCGATAAGAGAGAAATGCTAGAATGGACTGACCAGATGGGATAGAGTGATAGAGTCATGGGATAAAGAAGACTGACTCAGGAGATGAGGGCTAGGGTAGTCTATAAAATAGACCATAAGGGAAAAACATCCTCATTATCATCCACACATCCAAGAGATCAAAGTGCAGAGAGAGAATAGAGTAGCAACAATTAGCAGCGATGGCATTGGTTCATAGGTTCAATCATGTTCGCTGATTTCAGAGGCCAACAAATGCAGGAGAGCTGGTAAGTACCGTATAACCTCCTTGTACTCTGTTGTAATTAATTTTGTCATTAATGCATCTTAGGTAGTGCAATAAATGTGCTTTAGGTAATGTCAAAAATGTCAAAAAATGTCAAGGCGCATCTAGGTTCGTTAGGCGCGTCTATGTTTGTGCTAAGTGCGTTTATGTAATGAAAGTGCGTTTATGTCTTCTAGGTCGAATCGACGGTTCTGTGATGAACATACGCTGTCAATCAGATAAGCTGTTGAGAAGATTTACTCAAGCAGGTCCTCTAGGGAAGACTAGGATTGATCGAGGCACTTTGTGATGAATAGTGAGCACCAAGACATAGTACTTTGTGATGAACAGTGAGTACCAAGACATAGTACTTTGTGATGAACAGGGAGTACTAATATGAGTAGCACTTTGTGATGAACAGGGAGTGCAAATATGAGCAGCACTTTGTAATGAACAGGGAGTGCAAAAACATGTAGTACTTGATGATGAAAAGGGAGTACAAATATGACCAGCACTTTGTGATGAGCAAGGAGTGCAAAAACATGTAGTACTTTGTGATGAATAGAGAGTACCACTAGGATAAATAGAAACACTTTGTGATTAACACTGAGTGTCACTAGGATAAATAGAAACACTTTGTGATGAACAGTGAGTGTCACTAGGATGGAAGCAACATATGAGAGAGATAAGCATTAGGATAAAAAAAGTAGCATTTTGTGATGAACAGTGAACGCCACTATGACTGACATGATTGATTTGCTTGACTGTAGAAGTAACTACATATGCTAGAGTCATGAGAGAGATTCCCATCGACTCAGAGGTTATGACCAGAGCTAACCTTTGAAGACAGAGCCATGATTGAGGTTATGTGATGCAGGAGAAACCTTCAAAGGGCTCCCACCATTTGTTTTGTTTGTGTTCTTGCTTCTTTATGAAGCCATTGTATATAAAATAAAGAGCCATGTCCTCATTGGTCCTAGGTAGTGTCCTAGTTAAGGTGTTAGGGTCATAAGTCAAGATTGAGATTTGCTTGAAAATTGAGGGTATGTGTACCTTTGAGGTGTTTAGTGTTTCCTCATAGAATGGTAGCGTCCTTAGGTTGGCCCAATGTGGGTCTAGGAGTCAAGAAAAGCAACATTGGGAAAGTTGCTCAAAAGTTGCAAAAGTTGCATGACAACTTTTAAAAGTTGTCAAACAACTTTTTCACCTAGTGGCCAAAATTCTTAGTTTGGTGTGGACAACCCTAATATGGGCACATAGACCAAGGAGAGGGTAGTATAATTATTTGCAAACCCTAACTTAATGGGTTGGATGTTAGAGGTTGTATGGCCCAAGCAAACTAACTGATTGTGACTGCAATTTTTGTTGTTAGTCGGCACAAATGGAGTAGAGAAAGATCATTAATGGATTGATTTTCATGAAAAACTATGTGGAGTGTCTTGTATGGTGTGTTAAATTTAATTTTGAGAAGTTAGATCAGGTTTTGGTTTGTAAGTGAGGTGTGTTTGTAAATAGTTTGTAATTTGCATTCTCTCTGTCCAGTTTTGGACTAGTTTGAATAAATGGGCTCATAACTCCATTCCCCACTGTGGAATCACCATGAAACCATGGGGAATGAGAGTAAAAACCATTTACTATAGTTCAATGCAAGAAGGGCCCTTGGAAATGCAAGGACACCATATAAGGACCCACTCCTAGGCGAGACTAGACAGTGCCCAACTAGAAAGGGTCAAGTTGTAGAGGTCTTGGAGAGCAAGGAAGGACAAAGAAGAAGGCACCCTTTTAGAGGAGTTGTAGAGGGGTGAGTGAAGAATCATTGGTGTGAAGGAGGAGCCTCCATCAATCCAGACAAGGTGGCTAAAACACAAAACATACACTATGACCCAGGCAAACCATAAAAACCCTCACAAAACTCTTAAAAACCCCAAAATTCACCCAAGGCACTGTACGGCCACTTGGAGGCCCAAAACTAGAGAAATCCTTGAGCCCTTGCCAAATGAATGGTAGTCCATTTTGGGAGTTTGGGTAGTTTGTGCATTATTTGTAAGAGGGAGCCCTAAAAGTCTGGATTGGAGGCCTAATAGGGGCTTTTTCTTGTAGCCCTATTTGGTAGAAAATGAGCAAAATGGTGGAATCGGTAGGAGGGTTGAAGGTTGTAACTTCTTGGGGGAACATGGATGGATGTAAAACATGGTTTAAGACCTATCCTAACTTTGCTAGGACCTAGGAAGTAGTAGGACAAGCCAAGCCCTTATTAGCCATAGTAAGGGGTTTTGAGTCTCATGAGTAGGTGAGACCTTTGGAGCAGCATTGCATCTCATTGGTGGGTGGATTGGGCAAGGGAAGTCCTAGAGACCCTAGGGTGTGTAGAGAACACTACGTGATCCAAGGGAAGGATCCAAGAGCATAGACTAGGCTAGTCTATCTCACTCTCCATCCCATCAGATTGGTATCAGTGCCAAGTTAAAGATTCTTTGGATTGTGTATGTCTTTATATACTGGTGAATCAATAGGGGAGAGTAGAATGGTCACTAATGCAGAGCTGGATAGGGAGGTAGAAGAGAAGAAGGAGAAGAATAGACTCCTTGAAGAATCTATGAGTGAGATAAGGGATAAACTGCAGGAAGTGGTGGATCAGAGGACACAAGGACCTTGGGGAGAAGACACCAAAGATAAAGGCAAGAATACCATAGACATAGATGACATTATACCTGAACAAGATCCCTTGTTCAATGAAGAACCATTTGTAAAAGCCATTAAGGCTTTGAACACCAAAGCTATTGAAGGATTGCTACATTTTAGTGGAAGGATGGACATTGATACTATCATGGAATGGATGGAGGGCATGGAAAACCACTTTGAGTGTGAGGGAGTGACAGAGGCTCAAAACATTAAGGTTTCCAAATCAAGATTAAGGGGAGTAGCTTTGACATGGTGGAAGTACCTGCAAGAAGAGAGAGTTAACACGAGGAAGCTACCTATTTCCAATTGGAAGGCCATGGTGAGTAAGATCAAAGAGAACTACTTACCAGAGGATTATGAAGTCCAACTTCATAAGAAGAGATAGGGATTGAAGCAAAAAGACCTTTATGTGACCTCCTACACCAAATAATTTCAAAAAATTTGTCTTAGATCCAAAGTCCAAGAAGATGAATCTATTAAGGTGGCTAGGTATCTAAGCCGCCTAAAGTGGAACATTCAAGAGGAGATAAGCCTATGGACTCCTACTACTGTTCAAAAATGTCATCAACTTGTTGTCAAGGTAGAAGAGAGGAACAAAAGGAAAGGAGACTCCAATAACAGGGGTAGAGGCAGAGGTAGAGAACATGTGAATCATCGGGGTGGTTACCAAAGCAAGGAAAATGAGCAGAGGAACCAAGGAGAAGCCAAGTTGACTGAACATGGCAGTGAAACCAATATTAGAGGGGGCCATTCTAGAGGAAGAGGTGCACAAGGTGGTCCAAGTAGGGGTAGAGGTATCGGCAGAGCTAACTCCTACTTTGCAACTATGAAATGTTACAATTATGGTAAATTGGGACAACCGGCATATAGATGCCCTGACAAGCCTACACCATCAAATAGTGGAAAGAGGGTTGCTTATGCACATGAAGACTCTTCAAGTAGTAAGACACCTGAGGTGGACCATATTGAATGAGAGGTTGGAGAAAATTTGATGTTCAATAGGGTCTTGATAAGATAGCCAGTCAAGAATGAACCTAAGCATAGGAGAGCATTATTTAGGGTGAGATGCAAGATCCCTGGTAAAGTTTGCAAGGTGATAGTTGATTTAGGGTCAACTGATAACATAATATCAGAGGAAGCAACCAAGAAGTTGAAACTTACAAGGATACCCCACACTAACCCATATAAGGTGACATGGTTGAATCATGAGCAGAGTGTGCTTGTCAATGAATAGACTTGGGTAGAGTTTTCTATTGGAGGATACAAGGATAAGATCCTTTGTGATGTGTTACCCATGGATTCCTATCACCTATTGCTAGTTAAACCCTGGCAATTTGATAGGAAGGTGATCTATGATGGGGAGGAGAACTCCATTTCATTCAACAAGGATAGCAAGACCTTTAAGATTCAGTCTTTAATAGAGAGTGAAGAGGGAACTTCAAGAACACCTAGTGTCTTATTGGCTACTAGTAAAGAGTTCCTACACTTGCTACATGAGGAGGAGATAGTGAAGTGTGCCATCTTTGTGAAACCAAAGGAGGAAGAAGACAAGTTGCAGGCAGAAGTACCCAAGGAGGTGAAGCAAATGTTGCAAGAGTATAAGGAAATAGTGAGTGATTGAGCACCTACAACACTCCCATCAAGAAGGTCTATAAGTCATCAAATAGAATTTGTTCCCGGAGCATCCCTACCTAACAAAGTTGCATATAAGCTCACACCTGATCAAAACAAGGAGGTAGCAAGGCAAGTGCAGGAGTTATTGGAACAAGGACTGATTAAGAAGAGCATCAACCCATGTGCAGTCCTGGTAGTGCTAGCATCAAAGAAGGGAGGCAAGTGGAGACTTTGTAGTGACTCAAGGGCAATCAATAGGATCACCATAAGGTATAGGTTTCCTATTAATAGAATAGAGGATTTGATGGATTGTTTAGGAGGTGCTATATATTTCACCAAATTGGACCTTAAAAGTGGCTATCACCAGATTAGAATCAAGGAGGGAGATGCGTGGAAGACTGCTTTCAAGACCACAGAAGGACTGTATGAATGGCTTATGATGCCATTTGGACTCACCAATACCCCAAGCACCTTCATGAGGTTGATGAATGAGGTGTTAAAGGATTTCATAGGTAGGTTTGTGGTGGTGTACCTAGATGACATTCTCATCTATAGCAGAACCAAAGAGGATCACCTTGAGCATTTGAGGTTAGTCTTAGAGAGGTTGCATGAGGAGAAGTTATCCATCAACCTATAGAAGTGTGACTTATTGAAGAAAGAGCTGGTCTACTTAGGATTTGTAGTGTCTAAGGGAACCTTGAAGATGGATCCAAGCAAAGTGGAGGCAATCTTGAATTGGCCTGCACCTAGAACAGGGACTGAAGTTAGGAGTTTCCATGGTTTAGCCCAATTCTATAGAAAGTTTGTGAGGAACTTCAGTGGCATATGTGCACCAGTCCTTGATACCATAAAAGGAGGCCTTAAAACTAAGTTTAAATGGATTGAGTAGGCTGACAAAGCATTTCAATTGTTGAAGCAAGAAGTAGCCACAAAACCTATCCTTCTCCTACCTACCTTTGATAAGCTATTCACATTGGAGTTTGATGCAAATGGAATTGTAGTAGGGGGTGTTTTGAGTCAAGAGGGAAGACCTATGGCATTTTTCAGTGAGAAGCTCAATGAAGCAAAGAAGAAGTACTCAGCCTATGACCTAGAGTTGTATGCATTAGTGTAGTCTCTAAAGAAATGGAGGCATTACCTACTTCCAAAGGAATTTGTGGTGTTCACAGAAAACCAGGCATTGAGTTACATTAACACTCAAGAGAAGTTTATAAATAGGCATTTGAAATGGATGGAATACCTCCAATCCTTCACCTTCACCATCAAGCTTAAGAAGGGGCAACTCAACAAGGTGGTTGATGCATTAAGCAGGAAGTTGTTGACAGTTCAAGAACTACAGTTGTAGAGCATGGGAATAGAAGCTTTCAAAGACCTCTATGAAGGAGATGAAGACTTCTCATCAGCTTACAAGGTTTGCAAGGAGTTTGAGAACCATTTCCATCGTGAGCATGCAGATTACACTCTCCAAAATGGTCTCTTACTCAAGGGTAATCAGTTGTGTGTGCCAAGAGGATCCATGAGGGAAAACCTCACCCAAGAGAAACACAATGGTAGTTTAAGTGGACACTTTGGAGTCAACAAAACCTTGCACTTAGTACAGAGGTACTACCATTGGCCCAAGTTGCCAAGAGATGTGAAGAGGTATGTGGAGCAATGTGGTGTATGTCAAAGAGCAAAAGGAGGATCAAGCAATGCTGGTCTCTATCAACCATTACCGGTCCCTAATAGGCCTTGGGAATGTGTAAGAATGGAATTTTTAGTAGGAATACCCAAGACAAAGATAGGTATGGATGACATATATGTGGTAGTAGATAGATTTTCCAAGATGACCCATTTCATTCCATGTAAAACTACACATGATGCTAGCTATGTTGCACATCTCTTCTTTAAGGAGATTGTTAGGATTCATGGACTCCCTTTAAGCATTGTTTCAGATAGGGACAACAAGTTGATGGGCCATTTTTGGCAAACATTATGGAGGAGACTAGGAACTAACTTGTCATTTAGCTCAGCTTACCATCCTCAAACTAGTGGTCAAACTGAAGTTATCAATAGGGTGTTAGGCAACTTGTTGAGGTGTGTAACTAAGGAATATGGGAAGACATGGGACCTAATCATTTTTCAAGTAGAGTATGCATATAATGACAGTGTAAATAGGACCAATGGAAGAATTCCTTTTGAGGTTGTCTATGGTAGACATCCAAGAGGAGTGTGTGAACTCAAGGAACTTGGTTCCATGGAGATGAAGAGTGGGCAAGAAGAGGAATTCACTCAAACCATCAAGGAAGTTCAAGAGAAATTCAAGAAAGTCATCCTTGAATCCACTCAAAAACTGAAAGCAAAAATGGATCTGAAAAGGAGAGAGGTTCAGTTCAAGGCGGGTCACTTTGTGATGGTCCATTTGAGCAAAGCTAGGATGCAAAGTGGTAAGCCTACCAAACTGCAAATGAAGAGGTTAGGACCTTGTAGAATTCTGGCAAAATATGTTGAGAAAGCCTATAAGGTTGAACTTCCTTTAGACTTAGCCATTTCTCCAGTCTTTAATTTTGTTGATCTAATCATGTATAAGGGTGAGATAGAAGGGCAGATTGAGAACCAAGCCAAGGTAGTACAAGACTTGGATGTGAATGCCTTACCTCAAGTGAAGCAGCCTATAGCAGAGGAGATTTTGGAGTCAAGAGTAAAGAAGTCTACTCGACACCAGGTCTACATGGAGCACTTAGTGAAATGGGTAGGCCAACTTGAATCTGAAGGTACTTTGGTGGAGGAGAGCAAGTTCAAGAAGCTTGGCATTGATCCAGCTCTTCTCACTCCCCTAATTCCTTAGCTTGTTGTAGAGGGGGAGTATGGTGCAGGAGCACCCTTTAAAGGGCTCCCACCATTTTTTTTGTTTGTGTTCTTGCTTCTTTATGAAGCCATTGTATATAAAATAAAGAGCCATGTGCTCATTGGTCCTAGGTAGGGTCCTAGTTGAGGTCTTAGGGTCATAAGTCAAGATTGAGATTTGCTTGAAAATTGAGGGTATGTGTACCTTTGAGGTGTTTAGGGGTCCTTCATAGCATGGTAGTGTCCTTAGGTTGGCCCAATGTGGCTCTAGGAGTCAAGAAAAGCAACATTGGGAAAGTTGCTCAAAAGTTGCATGACAACTTTTAAAAGTTGTCAAGCAATTTTTCACCAAGTGGCCAAAATTCTTAGTTTGGCATGGACAACCCTAATATGGGCACATAGACCAAGGAGAGGGTAGTATAAGTATTTTCAAACCCTAACTTAATGGGTTGGATGTCAGAGGTTGTATGGCCCAAGCAAACTAACTGATTGTGACTGCAATTTTTGTTGTTAGTCGGCACAAATGGAGTAGAGAAAGATCATTAATGGATTGATTTTCATGCAAAACTATGTGGAGTGTCCTGTATGGTGTGTTAAATTTAATTTTGAGAAATTAGAGCAGGTTTTGGTTTGTAAGTGAGGTGTGTTTGTAAATAGTTTGTAATTTGCATTCTCTCTGTCCAGTTTTGGACTAGTTTGAATAAATGGGCTCATAATTCCATTCCCCACTGTGGAATCACCATGAAACCATGGGGAGTGAGAGTAAAGAACCTATACTATAGTTCAATGCAAGCAGGGCCCTTGGAAATGCAAGGACACCATATAAGGACCCACTCCTAGGTGAGACTGGATAGTGCCCGACTAGGAAGGGTCAAGTTGCAGAGGTCTTGGAGAGCAAGGAAGGATAGAGAAAAAGGCACCCTTTTAGAAGAGTTGTAGAGGGGTGAGTGAAGCATCATTGGTGTGAAGGAGGAGCCTCCACCAATCTAGACAAGGTGGCTAAAACACAAAACATACATTGTGACCTAGGCAGACCATAAAAACCCTCACAAAACCCTTAAAAACCCCAAAATTCGCCCGAGGCACTGTACGGCCACTTGGAGGCCCAAAACTAGAGAAATCCTTGAGCCCTTGCCAAGTGAATGGTAGTCCATTTTGGGAGTTTGGGTAGTTTGTGCATCATTTGTAAGAGGGAGCCCTAAAAGTCTGGATCGGAGGCCTAATAAGGGCTTTTTCTTATAGCCCTATTTTGTAGGAAATGAGCAAAATGGTGGAATTGGTAGGAGGGTTGAAGGTTGCAAATTCTTAGGGGCACATGGATGGATGTAAAACATTGTTTAAGACCTATCCTAACCTTGCTAGGACCTAGGAAGTAGTAGGACAAGCCAAGCCCTTATTAGCCATAGTAAGGGGTTTTGAGTCTCATGAGTAGGTGAGACCTTTGGAGTAGCATTACAACTCATTGGTGGGTGGATTGGGCAAGGTCAGGGGATTCCTCAGGCAAGGGAAGTCCTAGAGACCCTAGGGTGTGTAGAGAACACTAGGTGATCCAAGGGAAGGATCCAAGAGCATAGACTAGGCTAGTCTATCCCACTCCCCATCCCATCATTATAAGTCTGCGATTTATTCTATATGTACCTAAGTTTTGAACAAACATGGGGTTGCTCACTGCTTTAGCTGAGAGATGACACTCTGAGACATGCACATTCCATTTGCCGATGGGTGAGATGACAGTCATCTTAGAGGATGTATATAGGATTCTGCGGATACCGATCAATGGGGAGTTGATTTCCTATGATTGAGATGAGGGCTGGACATGTGGAATGGGACACCATGATAGTGACAAGATTGGCGCTACCAACTGATGCTCTGCAAAAAGGATTAGAAAATCTGTTTGATGGCAACACACACAAGAGCACAAGAAACAAACGTTAGTGTTAGCAACAAAAGATTATCCTAAACAGGCATATCAAGAGAGATATTAAGCATGAAATAGAAAGCATATAAACATAAAATGAAATAGCTAATCAAGATGCTCATAGTTGCTCCTCCCTTGTTCCTCTCCTCTCCAAGTCCCAAATGAGTGTAGCTCTCAGCAGCTTTTAGCACTAGCCATGGATGCCATATGGAGATTCAAGATGGTTGAATATGATAAGAAAATACTATGCAAGAGTAGATAGTGATGCTATGAAAAAGCTCTATGCTAATGCCAGTATAACAACAATACTCTAAAATGCTTCTCTTTTGCTTGAGGAGAAGGGTTCTATTTATAGAAGAAATAGGGAAATGAAGGGTTAAGATTGAGCAATCTTAACAAGGGTTAGGATTGAAAGTTGGGGATCCATGTGCACAATTGGCACCAATAAAATGGTGACAAGTTTCAACATAGGATTGGGTTGAGAGAAGAGGTTGGAGGCATTAAAGGCCTGAGAAGACCTAATGGTTATCTAGAAGGTAAGGGTCAAGTCTAAATTAAGATTACCCACTGGATTAGGAGTTAATCCAAGGATAAACCTTTGTGCAAATGTTTAAGAGATAATCATGGTCAAAGCATTAATGGCCTGATGAGACCTTTGGGTTGGGTAGAGGTTGAGTCAAAACAAATGTTTTAACCATGTGGGAGGGTTGAATTAACCATTAATGGTTATTGGAGACTTTGGGGATTAAGTGGTTGAAGGTTGGAAGCCTTCAATGGTTTTCAAAGACTTTGAGCCATTTAGTGGTTGAAGGTTGGAAGCTTTCAAAGGTTATCCAAGACTTTGAGACATTTAGTGGTTGAAGGTTGAAAGCCTTTAATGGTTATCAAAGACTTTTAGGCTTTGAGAAGTGACTCCATTTTGCTTAGGAATGTGACAATAATTAGGGGATGGATTAAGTTAATTAGGAAGGGGTTAGAAGAATCTAGAAGGGGATTAGATTTTGCAAGTGGATTTGGTGGGTGAGGGAAAATAGGATTTTATTAAAATAAAAATTCATTTATTTCAATAAATGTGTGCAAGTTGTATTTGGATAAATATTCAAATAAATATTAATTTATTTAAATGAGAAAAAGGAAGATAAAGCATTAAAATGCTTGAAGACTTTGAGGGGAACCATTAAAGGCTTGAAGACTTTAAGGAAAACCATTAAAGTCTTAAGAAGACTATAGAAGGAAGCCATCAAGTTTGAAGACTTTAAAGCCATCAAGTTTGACTACTTTAAGGGAAACCATTAAAGGTTTCAAGTGGGTGAGGATAAATAGGATTTTAAATAAATAATTTATTTAAAATAGTTGTGCAACTTGCTTTTGTAGGAAAATACAAGTGGGTGGAGGATAAAGGTGATTTAAATAAATTATTTATTTAAAATAATTGTGCAACTTGCTTTTGTAGGAAAATACAAGTGGGTGGAGGATAAAGGTGATTTAAATAAATGATTTATTTATTTAAATGTGAGAGGTGGGATTTTGGGGGTTTTAAATAAATATTAATTTATTTAAATGTGAGAGAAGATTTAATTAAATAAATATGATTTATTTATTTAATTAATGGTCTGAATTTGGTTAAGTGAATTAAATCAAATAAATTGAATAATTTATTTAATTAATAGGAGAAGAGGGTTAAGATGAATTAATTAAATATTAATTTAATTAATTATTAATTGATGGTTAAATAATCAAATAAATACTAAGTATTCATTTAATTAAGTGGACAGATTTTTGTGACTACATTTGCCCCTCTTTGAGACGGTGCAGTTTATCGCATCGTTTCAAAGAAAGAAAAATAGGTGTGAAGAAATGCCCCATAAAATGTAAATTTAATGGGTGGTATGCCCCCTCGAGAGATGGGCCAAATTTTGTTTTGAAAAATCGGGCGATCTCTCGAAAAAGAATGAAAAGCGGAGGGGATGTAGAATAGAAGAAATTAGAACTAATGATGAAAGAATGGGAGAAAATGGAGTGAATATGAAGAAACAACAAGCCAACGAGTACCCTGAGGTCATGCAAGAGATACATAGCAGATGTAGTGTGGGGTTTTGATTGATGCTATACAATTGATCAAAATTGTTTGGACAATCTGGTGCAATAGGTTTAATTGCCCCGGTCAAGTCAAAGCGTGACAGTTGATGTCAGTTGGTCGCTTGAACATGATAAAGTCTGAGTAAGTGAATCAAAGTGACCTGATGGTGACTTAGACAATTGATGTAATTGTCCGATGAAGTCAAGGTATATGAAGCAAAATACTCGTTGAGACGTAGACAATTGATGTAATTGTCCGTTGGATTGTGTTTGATTGGTTTGATCAATTGATAATGTGTGTGTGATGGATGGTTGTGGGGAATCATGGTAGCCCCGTTGAGACTAGGTCATTATGATAAATGCCTGTTGTAGTCTAGGATTACCATAATCGATTACCTATTGAGACCCGAAGATACTTGATCAGAGTATCTGTTGATAGTCTAGGTGTGTGGGAGTCGATGTATCTGTGTAGATAGAGTAACTGGCTTAATTTTGTGGATGAGTGAGGATGGGAAGCGATGAAGGGATTAGGATGATGTTGATGATCAAGATAGGGAGGGTGAGGGGGGATTTGATGTAGGGTATGTGATGGTGATTATCGAGATGGGGAGGGTGAGGGGGGATTCGATGTTAGATAGAAGATATGGAGGACTAGGACCGAGTCCTATGGAAGAAGATGAGTAAAATAGAGTATGCATTATTATGACTACGTATGCATGATATGCAGCTATTATGAATGTATGGATGGGTGGAATGCAACGAAATGCAATATATACAAATGAGATGGAATGACGATCCATGGTGCTTTATTTTTCATCATTGAGCTTTAAAATGTTGTAAGAAAATACAAGCAACTTGACATAAAGATTCAAGATGACCAGAGTATTTCTTACATGGATTTTGATATAGCAAGTTAATACAAGCAACTTGATATAATGGATCAAGTTGACCTGAGTATTGCTTGCGGAACAGACAAGGATTATCTCCGTTCATGCATGACTTGGATCGTCCTCCTTGATCTTAGGCTGATCATATCCTGAGACAAGTGCATACCGTACTAAGAAATAAAAACCTTTATCCAAATTGGATGAGGAGGAACCAAAGAATGAGCATTGTACCTATAAACAAACAGTATATACATAAAGAATAAAAGAATATGGATCCTTGGTAATGGTTCATGCTCATATGGTCGAGGTATACGCTGTAGTCAGCAAGCCGTAGTGATCTATGATTGCATTTGGCATAAGATCACATAGCCTAGTGAACTTCCCACGTAGACACCATTAGTACATGCCCCAGA
Organism: Cryptomeria japonica; assembly: GCF_030272615.1. Taxonomy (NCBI): domain Eukaryota; kingdom Viridiplantae; phylum Streptophyta; class Pinopsida; order Cupressales; family Cupressaceae; genus Cryptomeria; species Cryptomeria japonica. Next base: position 241,183,407 of record NC_081407.1, on the reverse strand, counting down.
ACTTCATCGGAAATAATGCACAAACGATACAAAACAATGTTGAAAAGATCCCGATACAGATAAAAAAATGAATTACTCACAAATCAACCAAGTATTTGACAGCCTAACAGAATTTTCTTGTCAAAGAAAACATCATCTTGTCTTTGTTTTGGTAAGGAAGGATGCATCCTTGTTTTAAAGACAGTTTTGGATTGTTGATGTGGATTGTGTGGTTGTTTGGTAAATGGTCATTGTGTGAGTAGTTTGTCGCAATGTTTGTTTTGGTATCTGCATGGATGAGTATGTACAAGGTGTTGCCATGTTTTTGTGTGATTTTTCAATGGTTTTGTCGATGTTTTTGGATTTTGAATTGTTTTGAATGTTTTTGGTATTTTTGCGAGATATTTTTGAATGTTTTTGGATTTTTGATGATTGTTTGAATGAAGAACTTAATGAATCATAAGACAATGTAGAATCCACTTCCATCAATAGGTTAAAGGCATTGCCCCCAGTTTTAGACATGACTATGAAAAAGCGGGATGCAAGATGTATGGAGTACTATCATAATTGCAGAGGAATAACAAGCCATGGTTGATGGATGGATGGATGTATGTATGAAGTAGATGTGATCGCCACAAGTCTGAAAGATAATGGAGCCATAGCCTTTACGAGTGGTGCCTGTTTGCCAGGTTTTCACCATCGTTCTTACCCAAGGTGCCACCGGAGTGGTTGTTCACCGTTTGGATGCATGATTTTTCTTTACTTTTTTGAATGTTTTTATATTTTCTTCAGGACATTTTTCTGAATGTTTTTTGGTATTTTCTGATAGGCAGGGGAGCCTGATGCTCTGTACAGCTTATGTGTAAAACCGTTTGAGGTGCATGCTGTTGATTGGATCTGCGAGCGGTTCTCCGTCTGATGTAGCCAACTGATATGCCCCGGACCCAAATACAGCAGTGACAACATATGGGCCTAGCCAATTTGATTCAAACTTGCCTTGATGTTCTCTGTTTGGTTGGTTGCGAGGATTCTCTCGAAGAACAAGATCACCTACCTCAAATGTACGAGGTCTAACTCGGTGATTGTAGCTTCTACTCATGCGCTGCTGATAGGCTTTGAGGTGATTGTATGCAACTTGTCGCTTCTCATCAAGTAACTCTAAGTCCTGAAGGCGTGAGACTCTGTATGCTTCATCATCAATGAGATTATGCAAGGAAACTCGTAATGATGGTATCTCAACCTCAATAGGTAAGATAGCTTCGGCACCATAGACCAATGAATAAGGAGTTGCACCTGTAGGGGTCCGAATGCTAGTTCGATATGCCCATAGCGCTGGATTCAATTGAACATGCCAATCACGGCCGGCATCATTGACTGTCTTCTTTAGGATCCTCAATATGTTTTTATTGGATGCTTCGGCCTGACCATTGCCTTGTGGGTAATAGGGAGTGGAAAAGCGGTGTTGGATATGAAATTTCTCACAAAGCTCACGAACATCCTGATTTTTGAAAGGAAGACCGTTATCTGTGACAATGGACATGGGCACACCATACCGGCAGATGATGTAATTGAGGATGAATGAGGCGATCTGCTTGCCGGTGACTTGGGTAAGTGGAACAACTTCGATCCACTTGGTGAAATATTCGGTGGCGGTAATAATGAATTTATGGCCATTGGATGAAGATGGATGGATTTTACCCACAAGGTCAAGGCCCCATTGACAAAAAGGCCATGGTGTTGTGATTGGTTGTAGTTCCTGTGCTGGTGCATGTATCAGGTCGCCATGAACTTGACATTTCTTGCATTTCCTGACAAAGTAGTAGGAATCCTTTTCCATAGATGGCCAATAGTATCCAGCTCGCATGATCTTCTTGGCTAGTGATGGACCACTTGAGTGAGTCCCGCAAATTCCTTCATGTACCTCTTCCAAAGCCTTTGTTATCTCACCTTGTTCTAGACATCGAAGGAGAGTACCATCAAGACCGCGTCGGTATAGGGTTTCGGCAATAATGGTATATCGAGCAGTTTGGCGAATGAAGGTTTTACGTTGGTTATTTGATTGGTTGGGAGGAAGGGTGTGATCACGGAGATAGGTGTATAACTCACCGTACCATGGGGATTTAGAACCAACAAGGCAACATATCATTTCAGATTCGGGGATATCATAAGCGGGGATCCAAAGTTGTTCTACCAAGAACTCGTAGCGTGTTGAATTCTGTGGAAGATCTAGTAGAGATGCGATGGTAGCCATAGCGTCAGCAGCTCGATTCTGATCTCTTGGTATCTGCTCAGAAGTTATAGTAGTAAATGATGTCTTTAGACTGTCCACCATTTGCTTGTATGGCATGAGTTTATCATCTTTGGTCTGATACTCATCTGTTGCTTGTCGAATGACTAGTTGGGAATCGCCATATACTTGCAGTTCTTTTAATTTCCATTGTATGGCTAATCTGAGTCCTGTGATCAAGGCCTCATACTCTGCTATGTTGTTTGTGCATGGAAATGTGAGCCTGTAAGACTTCGGGATGCTATCACCTTGAGGTGTGATAAACAGAATGCCTGCCCCCGAGCCGTGCCTAGTGTATGAACCATCAAAATATAGCTTCCATGGTTGTACTTCTGTGAGCATGAATATCTCTTCATCTGGAAAATTGGAAATGAGGGGATGATCGCCTATGAGTGGTGCATCGGCCAACTGATCTGCAATAACTTGACCTTTGATAGCTTTACGGTCCACATACTCAATGTCAAATTCACTTAGAATCATCACCCATTTGGCCAAGCGACCTGTCAATGCTGCTTTGCTGAGTAAATACTTGAGTGGATCAATCTTTGCAATGAGTTGTACCTTGTGTGTTAATAGATAGTGCCTCAGTTTGGTGGCTGCCAAGATTACTGCTAGGCAAGCTCGCTCAATAGGTGTGTAATTGAGTTCATAGCCCACTAGTGTGCGAGAGATGTAGTATACAGCACACTCTTTTCCTTCTGCATTATGTTGTGCCAGTAGTACACCCAATGCTGTACTTGTTGCCGAGATATAGAGTAATAATGGTCTTCTTGGATCTGGTGGCATCAGCAATGGTGGATTCATGAGATAGTCTTTAAGCGTCTGAAATGCTTGTTGGCATTTGTCATCCCACTGAAAGCGTATGTTCTTGTGTAGCAGATGTGTAAATGGGTGACACTTATCAGCCAATTGTGCAATGAATCTGCGGATAGATTGAAGCCGTCCTTGTAGTGTTCTTAGCTGACTGATATTCTTTGGAGGTGGCATGTCCATGATTGCTTTAACCTTTGTTGGATCGACCTCAATGTCTTTGCTTGAGACAATGTATCCTAGAAGCTTCCCGGAGGTCACTCCGAAGACACATTTCTTTGGGTTGAGTCGAACATGGTATTGTTCCAGTCTATCAAAGATTTTATCTAAGATGTGAAGATGTCCTTCTCTAGTAAGTGATTTTGCTAGTAAATCATCCACATAATCTTCCATTATAGTATGCATCATGTCATGGAAGATGGTGGTCATTGCTCTTTGATAGGTCGCTCCTGCATTCTTTAGACCGAAAGGCATTACATTCCAGCAGTATGTGCCCCATGGACATGTGAAGGCTGTCTTATGTTGGTCCTCTGGTGCGATCTTTATTTGATTGTATCCTGAAAAGCCATCCATGAGTGAAAGCATGGCATGTCCTGCTGTTAGATCCACTATGATGTCGATATTTGGTAGGGGAAAGTCATCCTTAGGACATGCCTTATTTAGATCTCTGAAGTCTGTACAAATGCGGATGCCCCCTTTTGGTTTGCCAACTGGCACAATATTGGAGATCCATTCTGCATAATCAATTGGTCTAATGAAACCAACATCCAGGAGTTTCTTGAGTTCTGTTTTGACTAGCACGGCAATCTGAGGATGCATCTTACGAAGCTTCTGCTTGACAGGTTTGGCTCCTTTTGCTACTGTGAGATGATGCATGACTAAATCAGGATCAAGCCCAGGCATGTCTGCATATGACCATGCAAAGTTGATCTGACGCTGTTGGAAGAACTCTATAAATTGAGGTTGTTCCTCTGGAGTGAGAAGAGATGCCAGATGTATGATATGAGGGTTTTCAGGAGTCCCCACATTGTATTCTTTAGTCTCCTCAATGAGAATCGTCGATCGTTCCTGTTGTGTACTAGTAGGGAGAATGTCAAACCCTTCATCCTCTGGCGCCTCAGAGAGGGTTTCACCGTTGGATACGCTCTTTCTTTTTACTTTTGTTGGATCAAACAGTGCCACAGTGTGGTTTTCACTGGAAGATCCATGTTTTAATGTTATATTTTTGCAGCTGAAGGGTTTGGCATCCGCCCCGAAGTATGCTGCGCTATTAAGTTCAATGGCGAATCCAGCTTTGTGATCCCCGCTTGGTAGATTATCCCTTAATTCCAAAAAGTCAATGATAGCCTCATCGTTTTGGAAGAGGTCAAGACATGGGGGATTTGGTTGATTCCATTCGATGAGTTCAGGGTGGATAATGGGCATTACCTCATCGATTAAGTTAAGTGCGGGAGATGTATCAGTGAGGGTTAAGACAGTGTGGTGAAGGTCGTTGATGGTACTCTCCCTGTCAGAATCAGGCGTAGGATGAGATGTAGGGTCTGTGGAAGATGTTTCCAGCTCAGGTACCCAAGTGGTCTTTATCTGTGCTTCTCCGTAAACAGGGATGTCTTTGCATGGCGGAGGTGGTGATGTGTCTTCCTCATCTAAAGTGTTAAGCTGTACAGAATCAAATTCCCACTCATGTGAGTCGGTCTCTGAATCACTCTCCAGCATCCGATTGCTATACCATACTGGGATGTCGCTGGAGTTGAATACTGCAGGCGTGATTGGTTTATGTATCTTTGTGGTGATCGGTACTGCAGGAATCGTGATGGGGTTTAAAAGATCTGTCACTGGAAGTATCGGTAATGGTGACTCAGTGGCTTTTGCTGGAATTACTGGCGCCATAGATGTTGCAGCGGGTTCTGATACAGTTGCTGCTGCTATTGGTGTTATTGATGGGATTACTGGTTCGTTTGGTGGGATGATTGGCATTGTAGATGGTTGTGGTGGGTTTGTGAGCCTCGATGGGGCAGTGGGGATAGTGTTTGATGGTGCTTTGATTATGAAAGGTGTCCTCTTTGCAGTAGGTGGGCAAAATGGTTTGCTAGGTTTTCCTTTGAATCTGAGTTTAGGAAGGACTTCTTTTTCAAAGCCTAGGCCTGTATTACCTTTGGGCTTGAATTCTGGTAGCAGAGGTTCATGTCGTCCTTGTTTGCAGTATCCCAAAGCACTCTGACCATCATATCCCATTCTTTGCATAATGAGGAGGCCTTTGCCATATTGTTCCGTAGGAAGTGTAACTTGCGGTTTGTCAGTGGTGATGGGATCTTTATAGATCCAGTCCGCTAGGTCCTCATCTTGTGTTTCTTCCTCTTGACTCTTTCCAAGGATGAAAGGCGTTAAGGCACATGTTGGCGTGATTAGTGGTTGCTGGAGCAACTGCTGTGGTTTACCATGTGTTCTAGGAGAAGTGGGCATTTGTCCCACACAAAAGAGCTGACTCAAGTTATATTCTCCAGGACCTTCCTCTGCTACTTTCATCTTTAGCTTTTCTTGCTTGGGCATAGGGGTGTTTGAACTGGCAAGAGAGGCGGGATTTATATATGATGTGGAGGAAATGGCTTCTCTATTATTAGGAACGGTAATCTCTAGTTGATGGCTGATATTATGACAAAATGCAAAGGGATTTGCATCGCCCAGGATTGTGATCTCTGCACCATTATGTGGGAACTTGATACATTGATGGTAGGTAGATGGAACAGCTTGCATGGCATGTATCCAAGGTCTCCCTAATAATAGATTATATGGCAGAGGAAGGTCCAGAACCTGACAAATGATGTGCTTTACCACGGGGCCCACTCGGATTGGTAGTACCACAGCTCCTTTGGACGAACGCTCTGCATCATCATAGGCCTTGATGGTGATCTTCTTGCGAGGATCCACTGATTCTATTGCATATCCCAATGCTGTGACCAACTGTAGTGTACAAATGTTGAGGCCTGCTCCATTATCTATCAAGACTCGCTTGATCCTGTCTTGGTTGACAAAGCCTTCAATGTGGAGTGAGGCGTTATGAGGCTGCTGGAAGGAAGAGTTATCACTTTCGGAAAAAGTGAGACAAGGTGATGACTTTAGACTTCCAACCATGGCTTGAAATTGGTCCGTGTTCAGGTTTGCAGGGACTGACGCCTCTTGGAGTGCTTGATCCAAGATTGTTTTATGAGAGGGTGACAGACGCAAAAGCTCCAAGATGGATATAAGCGCAGGGGTTTTGTCTAATTGTTCCACAAGATTGTACTGCTTTGGGACGGAGGTGGTGCCTTGTGGAGCTGCCTTGATGGTGACCTTGCCACGACGTGTAACAACATTGCAATTTGAGGTGGGATTTTTGAAGGTTATGGTTGCAATTTGTTCACTGGCATCATACAGGTGATTTACAGTGTAGTTATACGCAGCCTGCGTATAGTCAATGGTATCGGTGCCTCGCCTGGAAGTGGAAGGACCCCTTTGATCTTGTGATGGAAGTGGATTCTTGAACATCAGGTGATCATTATTTGTCATTTTTGGATCATGTCCTTCAATCTCAATTTCTCCTCGATCAATAAGATCTTGAATGAGATCTTTCAATCGGTGACAATTACTTGTCTTGTGTCCTCTTCCTTGATGGAACTCACAGTGTTCAGTATCTTTCCACCATGCTGGTTTGACTTGAGGCTCATAGTTTGATAGCTTAGGTAGAGTGACCAAATTCTGAGAAATGAGTTGTCGCATCACTGTTTCAATGGGTTCCCCTAAGGGAGTGTATGTGCGTTTTTGTTTTTGTGGACGAGGTCTTGGTTCATCATGAGATGTGATGCGACCTTGATTAAGAGGAACATTTGTGTTATTTTGAGGTGGAGGATTTTGTCCTGCAAACCAAACCACAGGTTGTGCATTTTGGATAGTCCGAGCATCCACAACTCCATCGTTGACGATATTCTTGTTTTTGTTCCAGAAGTTTGGTTTATCACTATTGAAGCGCGGGCGAGGACCATCTTTGGGTTCATTAAAGATTTTGATGAGTCCTTTTTTGATGAGTGCCCTTTCACATTTTATACCCTTGGTGATCATATCGTTAAAAGAGTCTGTGTCTTTGACATCCAGGTGAAATTCCATTTCTTCGTTTAAGTTGGAAATGAAAATTTCCACTAGTTCTCGTTCAGGTAACTGAAGAGAACGTCTGCTAGACATTTGGCGCCATCGTTGCAGGAATACTGCGAATAATTCACCTGGTTTTTGTTTGGTGTTGCATAGATCAGCCATGGTGATGTCGCGTTCAATATTATAAGAGTAATGAGATAGGAACTTCTGGATGAGTTCCTCAAATGTTCTAATGCCACCTGGAAGTCGGGAAAACCATGATGTGGTTGTTCCTCCCAAGCTTTGGGGAAAAAGGCGCATTAGGTATGTGTCCTCATAAGCTACTTCAAGACAAGCAGAATGAAATTCTCGGACATGATCACGGGGATCCCCCTTTCCTCTATATTTTTCAAATTTGGGTGTTTCAAACCCGCGTGGAAAGGGTGGCATATAAAGATTCCTATCAAATGGATAGGGACAAATGTCGTTAAGTGAAAATTGATTGGTCTTAACACCACTATGAAGTTGTTGGGCGAGATTCGCGACTTGTTGCCGCAACATCTCCATTTCATTTGGAGGAGGAGGTGGTGGGTTACCTCGAGGGATGTTATATCTGATGGGATCTCTATGCCTTTCCTCCTCATGGCGACTTTGTCTTTCTGATGCTTGTCTTAATTGGGCGAGATCAAAGTCAGAGGGGAGTTTGGCTCCTTCTTGAGCAAGTCGTAAAAAGTGAGCATCCGCATTGCTCCTTAGTATTTCATCAAATAATCTGTTAAAATGAGGGTTATGCTGAACCCTTTCGATTGTTGAAGGAGTGGGAGTACTTGGGTTTTCATCATTCCCATTTCCTCCAAGTGCTTCTTGAAATTCATTGAGGTTGTCCTCTTCTTCCTCAATTTCCATTTCTCGTTGCCTTGATCGTGATCGGGTTTGAGCCATTTTGTTTACAAGTTTTGTTTGAAGTTGATTGAAGATGATGATGAGTTGTTCGATGAAAGATGGATGATTAGTGGATTGTAGATCTCTAGCACTCTAAAGGTAAATGTAACCAGAATTCTTTCTTTGAATTGCTTGTTTGTTTTGATGAGTTTGGATGTGATAAGGTGTAGAGAAATCTGAGATGTGTTACAGATTTTGACTACCTAGTAATGAGAGGATTCACTCATGAACTAGTTTTAACCTGCGTAGATGTGTCTCTTAGGATGAGCTTATCCTAGATGTAGAAACAATCTAAAAGTGATGTGATGTGTTTGATTTCAAGCAATATCTAAAAAGGGATCTTGGGACAAGAACCTCTGAATGTTTTGAGAGTTTTGGGATGGATTGATGATGGAATGATAATGTATGAGTAAGATGATGGATGTTTTGTTTTTAACTTCAATAAAAACTCTGTGTCACAAATGGGACAAACTCTGTTTCTTCCCTTTCAGGCGTTGGTGGCACTTCTCGAGCTGTGTTGTAGGTGATACAGATGTTTGGGAAGAAGTTGGGATCAATCTTTCCTCCTTGATTTTTGTGATAACTCAGAGCTCTATATTGCATAAAAGCTCTGCGGTTTAATGATTCAGAATCAAATTCGTTTGTTTTACCTTGAAGGTATAGACGCATGCGATGTAGAAAGACTCTATGTGAGACAAAGATTTGTCTATTGATATAGAAGAATTTCCTTCTTTTGATTAAAGCCTTTGAGCTCAATGGTCTTCTTTTCAAGGTAATATTCTGATGACACTTCTTCTTTCGCAAGATGTGAAGAATGGTCATAAAAGTTGTGACTCTGTGTTGTTTGTACTTTGTTTTTGGTATTTTTGGTTGTTGACAGATGTTGGATGAATACTTTGTTTTTGAAAGTGATTTTCTGATTTTTCCTTGACAAGAAAACAAAGCAAGCACACAAACACAAGAATGTTGCCTAAAAAGGCACAAATGAGTATGGGTCTAGATCAACCCAATCCTTGGACTTGTTTTTGACCCTTCCTTTTGATTTATTTTAAGGTATAATTCCAAAGCCTGAAGTCGGCTCAATTTGCTCTAGGTCTGTAAAACGAACACACTTCAAACATTTTTTATCCCTAAGGTCAAGTGGCCAGTTGTGATAAATTTAGCCCACATCTTGATATTTCTTCGACTTTGGTACTACATACCTTATGAATCCCGCCGTGGCAGGTAAGGATGTGATATACTAAGTCTTGCACGAGCATAACAAATAGATGATCCCTATGATGGGGGAGTCACCACTTTTATCAAGTCACAAGTGACTTTTCAAAAAGCTATGTTTCTACTCAAGGAAATATGTATGGTGAGTATCTTGGGAGCAAAACCATCTATGCTCTTGCACTAAATTATACCTCAAATATCCTCAATCAATAGAACAGGTGGGCTACTACTTAAAGGTGTTTAGTCATGTTCGATGGCTTTGGACATAAGTTCATTCTGCAGTGACTCACTTAAGAGCCTTGTAACTGGTGGTGGGGCCCATTTGTCCTTTCGGCCAGTTACACTGTAGGAACAGCTATACCCAAGGCTACAGCTTTCGCTCTCACCTGATTTCTATAGCGGCTCGAAGGATTTACCGCTCGAGGTCGTTCCCAAGAGTATCGATCCCTTGGCAGGCCTCTCTTAAAAAGATAAAATGTGAGTGTTACTAACACTTTTCTCTTGCACCTAGGACCACGAAAGCCAAGGGAGAGGATAGTGTGTGTTAGAAGTAGGACCACTCGACCAACTCTTTGCACAAGTGTGCCAAGCACGAAAAACACCTGTTCTTTTTAATCTATCATTGCAATGTGATCTAACTATTTGGAGATGTTGCTCCAACAATCATGGTGTTCTTTTTAATTTTCAAAGGCAATTGTTTGAGTAAACTAGAATTTGAAAATCCTGGTCAACTTAATGAAAAACACGTTTGCATGAAGTAAGATTGCTTTAAAAATGAGACAAGTTGATTGTGAATTTTATTTGCACCAAAAATGGAAGTGTGGATTGTGAGTTTTATCTTGATGCAAGAAATAAAATTTGCCTTGTTGATTTTAAGCACCAAAACGAAGTTTGTTTTCTAACTTGCAAAAAAAATAAAGTTGTTTTTGTATAAGTTTGTGGTTCTTTTTACCTTTGAACAATGAAATTCTTTTTAAGAGCCCCAAACAAATGTGTGATTCTGTTTTAAAAGCCCAAACTTGAAATGTGAAGTTAATTTTAAACCGAAATAAAAAGTGAATTCATTTTTAAAACCAACTTCAAAAACAAGTTAGTAAAAAAATATAAATCTACTCTTTAATCTAATTTAAATCTGCACAAAAGAGAAAAATAGTTAGTAAAATCTGCCTATTTGGTGGGCTTCTACAAGCCTAAATTTTTTATTTTTTTTGGTTTTTTATTTTTTTTGGTTACAAAGTGATTTGTACAACGTTTTGTTACAATAGCGCTAGTCTGCGTTTGAACAGAGGCACTATTTAACACAAACCTATTAAAAGAAAGGGAAAGACAGAGAAGGGAAAAGCACTGAAACAGGGGGAATAGCGCCAAAATAATGCCAAACGCACCAAAACAGTGTCAAAATCGCAACCTGTGTGACATTTTCAACATTCAAACATGTTATTGGTAAAAAAAAAAAATTGATCTTTTTGGTGTTTGGATTCACGTCGGGTTCACCAAATGATGCTCTGCAAAAAGGATTAGAAAATCTGTTTGATGGCAACACACACAAGAGCACAAGAAACAAACGTTAGTGTTAGCAACAAAAGATTATCCTAAACAGGCATATCAAGAGAGATATTAAGCATGAAATAGAAAGCATATAAACATAAAATGAAATAGCTAATCAAGATGCTCATAGTTGCTCCTCCCTTGTTCCTCTCCTCTCCAAGTCCCAAATGAGTGTAGCTCTCAGCAGCTTTTAGCACTAGCCATGGATGCCATATGGAGATTCAAGATGGTTGAATATGATAAGAAAATACTATGCAAGAGTAGATAGTGATGCTATGAAAAAGCTCTATGCTAATGCCAGTATAACAACAATACTCTAAAATGCTTCTCTTTTGCTTGAGGAGAAGGGTTCTATTTATAGAAGAAATAGGGAAATGAAGGGTTAAGATTGAGCAATCTTAACAAGGGTTAGGATTGAAAGTTGGGGATCCATGTGCACAATTGGCACCAATAAAATGGTGACAAGTTTCAACATAGGATTGGGTTGAGAGAAGAGGTTGGAGGCATTAAAGGCCTGAGAAGACCTAATGGTTATCTAGAAGGTAAGGGTCAAGTCTAAATTAAGATTACCCACTGGATTAGGAGTTAATCCAAGGATAAACCTTTGTGCAAATGTTTAAGAGATAATCATGGTCAAAGCATTAATGGCCTGATGAGACCTTTGGGTTGGGTAGAGGTTGAGTCAAAACAAATGTTTTAACCATGTGGGAGGGTTGAATTAACCATTAATGGTTATTGGAGACTTTGGGGATTAAGTGGTTGAAGGTTGGAAGCCTTCAATGGTTTTCAAAGACTTTGAGCCATTTAGTGGTTGAAGGTTGGAAGCTTTCAAAGGTTATCCAAGACTTTGAGACATTTAGTGGTTGAAGGTTGAAAGCCTTTAATGGTTATCAAAGACTTTTAGGCTTTGAGAAGTGACTCCATTTTGCTTAGGAATGTGACAATAATTAGGGGATGGATTAAGTTAATTAGGAAGGGGTTAGAAGAATCTAGAAGGGGATTAGATTTTGCAAGTGGATTTGGTGGGTGAGGGAAAATAGGATTTTATTAAAATAAAAATTCATTTATTTCAATAAATGTGTGCAAGTTGTATTTGGATAAATATTCAAATAAATATTAATTTATTTAAATGAGAAAAAGGAAGATAAAGCATTAAAATGCTTGAAGACTTTGAGGGGAACCATTAAAGGCTTGAAGACTTTAAGGAAAACCATTAAAGTCTTAAGAAGACTATAGAAGGAAGCCATCAAGTTTGAAGACTTTAAAGCCATCAAGTTTGACTACTTTAAGGGAAACCATTAAAGGTTTCAAGTGGGTGAGGATAAATAGGATTTTAAATAAATAATTTATTTAAAATAGTTGTGCAACTTGCTTTTGTAGGAAAATACAAGTGGGTGGAGGATAAAGGTGATTTAAATAAATTATTTATTTAAAATAATTGTGCAACTTGCTTTTGTAGGAAAATACAAGTGGGTGGAGGATAAAGGTGATTTAAATAAATGATTTATTTATTTAAATGTGAGAGGTGGGATTTTGGGGGTTTTAAATAAATATTAATTTATTTAAATGTGAGAGAAGATTTAATTAAATAAATATGATTTATTTATTTAATTAATGGTCTGAATTTGGTTAAGTGAATTAAATCAAATAAATTGAATAATTTATTTAATTAATAGGAGAAGAGGGTTAAGATGAATTAATTAAATATTAATTTAATTAATTATTAATTGATGGTTAAATAATCAAATAAATACTAAGTATTCATTTAATTAAGTGGACAGATTTTTGTGACTACACCAACAATGCTAGGAGGAGTGATGAGTGGGTTCCTATGTCTGGATAGGGAAACACGAGGATTGGCTATGGGCTAGGGGAGTACATTGGAGACACTAGTGACACAACATACCAAATATGCTTGGGGACCGTGCATGCTAGCGCATTTGTATTATGACCTCCATCAGTTTGTATACCATGGATCCATAGGATTGGACTATGGAGTGACATTGTTATAGGTATGGGCTTATGAGAATCTGTCGGTGATACAACCGATTCATTTCAGAGGCAAGGGCCATGGGTGCAGTTTTGTTCACTTGTATGATATGATTACATCACAGCCACAGATTGGCAGGTTGGAGTACTGGCATCGAGTCATTGTTGAGATTGATACTATGGTATGGAGGCCGTATCGAGAGTACGAAGAGTGGGAGGATGATGCAGTGGAGCTGCCATACATCTTCAAGAGTAGATATCTAATTGGGCAGATGACCTATGTACTAAAGAGGCAGTTGGTAGACAAAGTATGCAAGCAGTTTGGCAGGATCTAGTGGATGCCACGGGGTTCCGGGATGTATGCTCAGACAATGAGGGATCAGGCACACTTTGGGCCATTGTTATCATATGATCAGGCCATGATGCAGCTGGTAGAGATGACTCCCTTGCCATGGGATATGTGGCCAGAGCTCAAGGATGTAGGGATGGATGAAGAGTATACTGCATACTGGGCTGAGCATCCATTTCCATGGTTGACAGATCTAAGAGAGGTGACAGATGGAGATGGCAGAGGGGGTGATGATGACGAAGATGGTGGAGGTAGAGGCTAATGGTGGAGGCGGGGTGCAGTAGGAGAGAGGAGAGTTGCTCTGCGGGGAGAGGGTGGAGAGGAGAGACAAGCTTGGGTGGTGAGAGGTAGAGGTGGATTGCCATTATAGGTGCTAGCAGCATAGGGTCCCAGACAGGTGCATGGACAGGGATAGGTACAGGGACGGGGACAGGGGCAGAGGCAACCATAGGAGCAGCCACAAGTACATGGACAGGGGCAGCCACAGGAGTAGCCATAGGTACAGGGGGCCAAGGAGGAGGATGAGCTACTAGAGTTGAGGGAGATCTTCCAGGGATAGGTAGATGAGATCCAGGATCTCAAGCGGGAGAGGGATCGACCCAGGAGACAACTTAGGGACACTAAACGAGAAAGAGATTAGGCTATCCAATGTTGTACTGAGGCTGAGACAGCACTTAGGGTAGGGAGACAGGCGGTAGAGGACACAGGAGTTGGTTATGCTTATGTTCTACGAACCAGGGAGGAGATAGGTTACTAGAGAGACCTATACTATGGAGTCGTGCCACTAGAGCAATGGGCTAGGAGCTTCCGGAGCCCATCACAAACTACAACAACCACTAGAGGGAGAGATCGGAGATAGGTGTCTAGCAGTGGGGTCATGGGTCCTCCACCACCACCAGATAGAGGGGACAAGAGAGATGATCCTAGGGTGGGTCCTTCTAGGGCTCAGACTCCATCGACGCCAGGCGGCTCCGAGGGAGGGAGTTCATCATAGCCTTAGAGGGCTCCCTATGTATCAATTTTGCACCATTTTGTATGATGATGTAGACACCTTTGGGTGATTGTAGCCATATGGTTTTGACATCATTGTATCATGACACTTATGATTATATATATATGAGATTCATCCTTGTGGCAGCTATATGCATGTATACCTATGTGATGAGATGTTTCATGATGTATGTTTCTATGTGATGGTTATGATATGGATGCAAATATGTACATAATGAAATGCAATATTTTTCCTCTTTTAGGTTTTTTTTTATGTTATGACAATGCAAATGTGAATGTATGAAATGCAAATGAATATGATAATGCAAATAACTATTTACATGATGAGAATCTAAACTGTGCTAACGTGTGTTTTGTACAGGATGTGATGCAATTGTGATATCTATATGTATGTATGAAATACTAATAAGTGGTAATGCAGGTGCAGACTACATGAGATGCAAATATTTTTGGTGTGTCATTATACTCACTCGTGTGATAGCAGGCTACACGGACTCAGGAAGGATGATAGAGGTCAATCAAGAAAGGGGGATGAAAGATAGAAGATATGAAAGTGAAAGAGATTCTTGTGCGTTATCATCATTGAGCTTTATTATGGCAAGTAGGTTATGGCAATCGAGGCATATGTTCAACCCAAAAAGTCATTGCACCCATTTGCATGGAGATAAGAAAGTTACAAACAAGGAATGCCCCAGTTCATACTAGACTCACAGTTTCCTCATATCCTTGGCCAAGTCATAGCATTACTAAGAGACAATTCTCAAACAACAAAAGAAAAATAGGTGACGATACCCCATCCTCGCCTTTCTAGTCAAAGACATCCTAGAGATAGAATCTCTAATCAGAGACATCCCAAAAAAGCTAAAAGACATGTCACCAAAAGATAAAATCAAAAGAAAACCAAGACTTGACACCAACATCCATTGCAGTCCTCAAGTTTAGTGTCTCTCGTCACTTATATAAGTCTATTTGATTGTGGTCACAATGTTTACTTTCACAAAAAGGATAGATTGCACTGAACCATAATGTTGTCTGAGTCTATTGAAAGATTTGATTTGTTGAAGCCCATTGTTGTTGTTGTGTCTCATCTTAACTGACTGAATCCATGAAACTGATACTCTATTGCGAAGAAGACGTAACTTTATTGTGGATCGGCGATGCAAGTGTTGCTTTATTGTGGATTGTGTGTAGATAGACTAAAGAAAAGTGGAAGAAACTGTACTCCTAAAAAATATGTGATGCTCTCAGTTCCACACCCATTACTATAATTAGGATTAGGCTTAGCCATAGATAGGAGTTGATTTATTATGCATGGAAAGGGATGAAAAGGAATGTTTATTATGAATGGAGAACCAATCTTGGGTAGATCAATAAAAGGCCATGATGGGAATGGGTAAGTTTATTATGAATGGATAGGTTGTGAGTGTGTGTGCAAAGTGAAAGGATGAAATGGAATGCTAAAGGAGGGAGGAGCAATGTCTCTACACATAGCACTGGTGACCCAGTTTTCACCATGGTACTTGCCCAGGGCGCCACCGAAGTGGTTTTCACCGTTGGACGAAATGTTTTTCTTTACTTTTTTAATTTTTCAAATTTTTTTTGTGTCACAAGGTGCCTATTTGCCAAGTTCTCACCAAGTAACGATTTTTTATTTTATGATTTTTTTTTGTATTTTTGATATTTTTTTAATTTTTTTTGTATTTTTGAATTTTTTTGAATTTTTTTTTCGTATTTTTGAATTAGGATACTTAGAAGAGCTATGTGTAAAACCTATGAAGATGCATGTTGTTGATAGGATCCTCCAAAGGTTCACCCTCTATGGTTGAGAGCTGATATGCACCAGATCCATATGATGCTGTGATGATGTAAGGACCAAGCTAGTTTGGTTCAAACTTGCCCTTCTTCTCTCTGTCTTATTGATATTTAGGATTTTCTTTGAGAACCAAATCACCTACCTCAAATGTGTGAGGCTTGACTTTATGATTGCAGCTGCAACTCATTTGTTGTTGATAAGCCTTGAGATGATTAAAAGCAGTTTGTCTTTGTTCATCCAATAGTTCAAGTTCCTATAAGCGAGAGACCCTGTAGTCTTCATCACTGATAATGTTTTGTAAAGAGACTCATAAACAGGGTAACTCAACATCAATAAGCAAGATGGCTTCAGCGTCATAGACAAGTGAATAGGGTGTAGCTCTTGTAGGTGTGCGGACGCTTGTGTGGTAGGCCCAAAGTGCAGGATTAAGCTGGATATGCCAATTACGGCCACCGTCGTCAACTATCTTTTTTAAGATTTTAAGGATTATTTTATTAGACACCTCAGCTTGACCATTACCTTGGGGGTAATAAGGTGTGGAGAAATGATGGGTAATATGGAACCATTCACAGAGTTCACAAACATCTTGATTTGTGAAGGGATGCTCGTTATCGGTGATGATGGAAGTAGGAATATTGTATCGACAGATGAGATAGTTGAGAATGAAAGTAGCAATTTGTTTTCCAGTGACTTGTGTGAGAGGCATGACTTTGATCCATTTTTTGAAATACTCTGTGGCAGTGATAATGAATTTATGACCGTTGGAAGTAGGAGGGTGAATCTTGCCTATGAGATTGAGTCCCCAGTGACAAAAGGGCCAAGGAGTCACAATTGGTTGAAGTTCTTGTGCTGGTGCATGGATGAGGTATCCATGAAGTTGACACTACTTACATTTCTTGACAAACTGATATGAGTCTTTTTCCATATTAGGCCATTAATATCCAGTCCTGATGAGTTTCTTGGCTAAGGTAGGACCACTAAAATGTGGACCACATATCCCTTCATGTACTTCATGTAACACAATTTGAGCTTTGTCTCTTTCTAAACATCTAAGAAGAGTGCCATCTAGACCTTGATGGTATAGGATATCGGCTAAAATGACATATCTAGAAAATTGGTGAATGAAAGTGCGACGTTGGTTATTGGATAGGTCAGGAGGAAGGGTATTGTCATGAAGGTATGTGAAAATGGAACCATATAGCTGGGACTCAAGATCGATGACACATATCATCTCAGTAGGAGTGATTTCATATGAGGGAACCAAAAGGTTATCCACCAAGAACTCATAGCGGGTCTCATTCTATGGTAGATCAATTAGTGAAGCAATTGTAGCCATGGCATCCGCAGCTCGATTCTATTCTCTTGGTATCTGCTCAAAGTCTAACTTTCATGAAATTTTGTTTCAAGTCATCCACCATTCTTTTATAAGGCATTAATTTCTCATCCTTTGTTTGGTAGTTATCAATTCCTTGATGAATTATAATTTGAGAGTCCCCAAAAACATGAAGTTCTTGGATCTTCCACTGAACTGCAATCCATAATCTAGTTGTTAATGCCTCATATTCTGCTATGTTATTAATGCAGGGAAATGATAATCAATATGATTTTGGTATGGAATCCCCTTGAGGAGTTATGAAGAGGATGCTAGCTCCTGCCCCATATTGTGTATATGAGCCGTCAAAGTATAGCTGCCAAGACTTTGCATGTGACATTGTTTGGATGGATTCATCTAGAAATTCTGAAGTTAGAGGAACATAATCTATCATGGGAGCATCTGTAAACTGATTTGCGATAGCTTGTCCTTTTATTTCTTTTCTATCCACATACTCCATGTTAAATTTACTCAGGAGCATCACCCATTTGGCTAGTCACCTAGTAAGCATTGCTTTATTGAGAAGATATTTCAATGGATCGATCCTTGCCACCAACTTAGTTTTATGAGTTAGCATGTGATGTCATAATTTTTGTGAAGCAAAGACCATAGGAAGACATGCACACTCAATTGGTGTGTAATTTAGCTCATATCCCAGCAAGGTGCGACTGATGTAGTAGACTGCCTTTTCTTTGCCCTCAGCAACCTATTGTGCTAAGAGTGCCCCCAATGCTATTGAAGTAGCTGATATGTATAGTAATAGAGGTTGATCTGGAACTGGTGGCATAAAAAATAGTAGATTCAAAAGATAATCTTTGAGTGTCTGGAAAGCTTGTTGACAATTATCATCCCATTTGAATTTGATATTTTTATGTAGCAAGTGCTGAAAAGGATTACATTTATCTACGAGTTGCGCTATACATCTTCGTATGGACTAGAGTCTCCCTTACAAAGATCAAAGCTGACTGATATTCCTTGGTGGTTGCATCTCTAGGATGGCCTTGACTTTTGCTGGATCGGCTTCGATTCCTCTTCTTGAGACAATGAATCCCAGGAGCCTCCCGGAGGTTACTCCAAAGACACATTTCTTGGGGTTTAATCTTACTTTATATTTTTTCAACCGATCAAAGATGACTAAAAGTATGTCCAAATGTGTATCTCTATCTATTGATTTGCCCAAGAGGTCATCAACATAATCTTCCACAATAATGTGCATGAGATCATGAAAGATAGTAGTCATGGCTCTTTCATATATAAGTCCTGCATTTTTTAGCCCAAAGGGCATAACATTCCAGTAGAAAGTTCCCCAAGGACAAGTAAATGTCATTTTGTGCTAATCGTCGGATGTGATTTTTATTTGATTATAACCAGAGAATCCATCCATCAAAGATAACATCCAATGACCTGCTGTGAGATCAACAATCAAGTCAATATTTTGTAATGGAAAGTCATCCTTAGGACAAGCTTTGTTGATGTCTCTGAAATCTATACATATTCTAATGCTACGATCTGGTTTACTAATAGGCACTAAGTTGGAGATCCATTCGGGATAATCAATTGGGCGTTGAACCCAACATCCAATAATTTCTCCAGTTACGCTTTGACTAATATTTTATTTTTTGTAGATTTTGGGAAACGCATCTACGTTTGGGAGCCGCATCTACGTTTGGGAGCCGCGTCTGTGTCAGATCTAGGCATGTTTGTGTGTTCTCGCAACATCCGTGTCTGTGACAACTACATTTGTGTTTGGTTGTTGCATTTTTTTTGGTTTCATTGATTCAGTTTTTTGTCATTCGGATTTCAGATCTAGTTTATTTTGAGCTAACATTTTCAGATCTGGCTAACAAAATTGGTGCAGCTTGTCTTGAAAGAAAAATTGTTTTGTTGAAGGACCCTATTTCACAAAGTCTTTTGGATTTAAAATTTACCTAACTTGTGTGCTTGCAGGAAGGGGTGATTATTTCAAACAATCCAAACTACTAATAGATATTTGTTGCAGGACCTTAGCAAGGGTTTTTGATATTCATTGTGTGCCTTTTCTTCATAGATTAGCAAACACTTCAATTGGTGCACTAAAATTGAACCATTGTCTTTTGTGTCTTGAGCAATAGGCTCTTTTTGTTTAATCTTTAGAGGGCCTGTCTCCCCGTATGGTCATTAGGACTACTATTGAGGAGAGAATGACCCAAGTGGTAGCAAAAGAAAAGCCATCTTCTTCCAAACCACTATAAATAACTATAATCATGGTGAAAACTATGGATAACGTGTGTTGATTAGTTCATACCGACACTATGTCTCCCCATAAACCCGTTTGATCAAATTTATTTGATCATTTATAGGGCATAACCCCTACCGGCTGGGAGCCTTCTATATTTACAAAGTTGAAATTGTCGCATGTATGGCCACATGAGTAGATGCCCTTACTAGCATCTTTTTGTTTTAGAAGCCAAAATCCTTCTAGTTGTTGGCGCAGGAGTTTGGACCTCTGGTAGCGGCCCACACACATACGATTCTTAGTAGAGATACAAAGTTCACCACGGGGAGTTTTCATGGGGACTGATGCTTGGTTGCCCCAAGAAGTGAGTGCCGAGGGTTGAGCCAGTGGGGTCAAGCATCTAAGTATTCGCTCTGAATAGCATAGCCTCGGGGGAAACTCCATCTGGGATCAACAACTATTGTCTTGGCCAACCATAAGAATTGTGCTTGTCATTTTTTGAACTATCAAACATTCAAAATGAAACATTAAAACATTGTGTCTTTTGTGTCTTCAAGTGTATGCAAAACAATTTTTACATCAAACAACACACTTTTCTTGGAGTCTTTGAGTCTAAACACTTGCAAACATTGAGTCCACATCAACATTGTGTCCTCTTGTCATGAAAAACAGTCAAACAAATTTAGATTTGGTCACAACAAGCAACCTCACAGATTGGAATAATTACACAAAGTTTGTAGAAATGCGTTTGTGTCTGATAGAATAGCATTTGTGTAATCTAACCGTGTCTATAAAGAGCAGAAACACATCTGTGTCTTTTGAGCAACATTGCAGCATCTCAGAAACACATATGTGTCTGGTAGAACCACATCTGTGTTATTTAAGTGTGTCTGTGTCTGATAGAATAGCGCTTGTGTCCTTTAAGCGTGTCTATGAAGTATACAGGCATGTTTGTGTTCAGGATTGAAAACTTTCATAATTCAGCAAACAAGAACAATCAGTTTCAGACTTATTGAGCTTCCTAGGTTATCTCTCTGGAGTTTTCATCTAGCATTCAACCTGTCTTTGGGTCTCACAAAGTCCATCATCTCTTTACACCTTACATTACATTCACATTTGTCTAAACTTGAGTCAAAAGGTCACTTGCTTGTCCTCATCATACTTTGTCAACACATTACATACAAGAACATTTTGCTAAGTGGTCCCTCATCAAGGTCTATCACCTTTGGATCTCATTTGGTCTTACTTAGAGTCAAGGTCAACTTACCTCATCAAGAGAAACTATCATCTCTTTGGAAGCCACACCTACTCTACTACATACATACTTGGTCTTACACTTTGGACATTGCAAATACACCTCAGATTCATTTACATTCCATCCAACTCTTGGTCTTCCATACTCTTTCCATTTTCATCTAGTCTCACACATCGTGGTCAATACCTAGTTCATGGTTGAAACCCGTTCCCAAAAATCTAGGAAAGAAGCTAAAGAGGCTCAAGAGTCCGCAAACATGAGTTCCTATGAGTATGACAATGATATCTTTTTCAATTCTGATCATACTACATTACCTCACATGGATTCCTATAGAAACATTCCAAATGTTGAGCACATGGGCACTACAAACAACATTGATACACACAATGACAATATGGACAAATTTTCCATACATTCAGTAGAAGTGGAAGACACCATTATGAATCCTGATTTTAATCGATTGGTTGAGGAAATAATGAGAAGAGATAGACAATACTTTCTACAAGTGATGGCACAAAGTGGAACCAAGATCCCTCATGATTTTGATATGTCTCAAATAATGGAAAATCGACCTTTGCAACAACCTCACTGCAACATGGATAAAAGGAGGCCTAATAGTGGAGGCAATAGAGGACCACATATGGTGCCTGAATCATCATCATCTTTGTTTCAAAAACCAGAGGTCCCATACACACATGGTCAAGCATATGATACTCACCTTCACAGACCATTATGGAAGTCTTATGCAAAAAAATACGCTCAATCACATACCAATGCTAAGGATCAACCACCAAAGCAATTGGATATTCAAAGGCATGCTCAAAATTTGGACACAAGGAAACTCCATGTCAAATTTGGGGGAAACACACTAGAAAAAACTCATGACATTCCTATAGAGTATGGTATACATGGACAAAGCAGATATTCCATTCCTCATCATGACTCTATACCAAGTGGTCCTTATACGCAGCATCATTATAGACCTCCTCCATATGAACATGTGTATGATCAATATCATCCATATATGCAACATGCTCCTCCTCCAATTGGTGCCTCAAGCATGGGGTATGGTCCAAGAAGTCGATCTCCACCTAAGAGCAATTTGGAACAGCAAATCAAGGATTTACAAAAGAAAATGGAGGACATAAATACACCGAAGCCAACTTACACAATGAGAGACATATGTCCTTATCCAATTAACAAAAGCATTCCAATGCCTCCATTTCCTACACACTTTGTGATGCCTAAGTTTGATAAGTATAAAGGCAAAGGAG
This sequence comes from Cryptomeria japonica, assembly GCF_030272615.1. Lineage (NCBI taxonomy): Eukaryota > Viridiplantae > Streptophyta > Pinopsida > Cupressales > Cupressaceae > Cryptomeria > Cryptomeria japonica. The sequence continues at coordinate 241,161,244 of NC_081407.1, read as the reverse complement.
ATCCTAAGGCACAAATAAGACAATTTTTCAAAGCTTGCATTCAGGTAGCAGTAGAAGAGACATACTTGATGAGATTATTCCCACAGAGCTTAGGTGATCAAGCTATGGAATGGTTCTCCCAACTCCCACCTATAATTAAGTCATGGGGTGACTTTGCTAAGGCATTTATACAACATTTCTCATACAACATAGAAACAGACATATCAGTCACCACTTTGTGCAACACCAAGCAAAGGGAGGGAGAGTCCATCATTTTTTACAAAGATGGAGGAATTTAGCTAGTAGATGCTCTTGTGAAATTCCACAAAAAAAAATGGTAGAAGTGTTCACCCAGAATGTTAACAAAGACATTGGTTATGACCTAAGAAAAGCTTGTTTGTCAACCTTCAAGGACATCATTGAAAAAGGCTTAGCAACAAAGAAGGTCCTAATTGAGCAAGGAGTCATTAAGATATTCAAGGAAAACAAAGATGACTTTAAAGGAAAAGATAAGCCAAGATTTTGGAACAGAAACAAGAACACAATCAATGATGGTGTTGTTGATGCCAATACAGTGCCACCCAAAATCATTTTTTTGGGAATAAGCTCTACAATTAATCAAGTGAATACTCAAACAACTTCAAAGTCATGAAGGAAGTACACCCCATTGGGAGAACCACTTGAGTCAGTTTTCAAAAAGCTAGTGGCAAACAAGGTAATCACAGTTCCAGATTTTCCTCCATATGAGCCAAAGGTCAAACCAAATTAGTGGAATGATGATGAGTATTGCAAATTTTATAAGAGAAAGGGTCATAATATGGGAAATTTCCATCGACTAAAGAACATCATACAAGATCTTATTGATAGAGGTGACATTGAAATTGAAGGACACTCATCCAATCAAGAACATGAGATGTTTAAGGAACCATTCCCAAAGCATGACAAGGGAAAAGCTGCAGCCACAGATGACCAAACCAACTATACAAGAGCATCTTATAACTACGATTCAACTATCAATCACATTTCAATGGACAATTATGTCTCTACCATTATCATCAAGGACAAAACACCTGAGAATTTTACCCAACGACCCAAGATTGTCCTAAAAGGCATTGGATCTTCTTCTGAAGCTACCTCTGAATGCAATGTCACAACTCGTCGAGGTAAATTCACTTTGCATGGTGCTCCAACTAAAAACACCACTTCCTCATCAACCAAGCCTGAGTATGACCTTGTAGAACAGTTAGGGAAGACACTCGCACTCATCTCCAATCTTGAGATCTTACGCATATCCCCTGCACATAAAGCCATTCTTGATAAAATCTTGAGAGACACTGATGTTCCTACTAATTTGAACGTGGACTGGTTTCAAGCCATGGTGGGATACGTTTCCATTCCATAATCCCTTACATTCATAGAAGCTGATGATGCCTCCATGAGCCAACCACATAACACACCTTTACACATTGAAGCCTTCATACACAAACATCAAATAAAATGAGTCTTGATAGATGGAGGAATAGGTCTAAACATTTGTACATTGAGCACTATTAAACAATTGGGATATTCTGATAAAGCTGTGAATTCTACAAACAAAACTACCATCAAGACATATGATGATGAAGAACGTTCATCCAAGGGCACAGTCACCTTGCCTCTCAGAGTTGGGCCAGTTACAAAGGATGTGGTTTGTCAAGTCCTAGACCTAGATCTCACATACAATATATTACTAGGACGTCCTTGGATTCATGAAATGAGGGCAGTCCCATCTACATACCACCAATGCATTAAGTTTCCTCACAATGGAGTTGAAATAACAATTAATGGAGATCCTAATCCATTCATATACTACAATAACTTGAGATCGAAAACTGAAATGATCATCCCAAGTAATAGGGAAGTTGTTCCTTCTTCTACATACATTGATCCCGAGTCATTAAAACCTTCGACATCAAAACAAGGTGAGCTTAAAGGCAAATTCTAGGACAAGGGCATAGGTGAATACACTTTGAATCAAACCATGTACTTACAACAAGTCATGCATTCACCAAAAGAATATGGAAGACCACATCCTAATAAGCAGGTATCTATCATTATACTCAAATGGGACCCTACTATGTTTCAAAGATGGGGTGAATTGGAAGAGGAAGACTTATACAAAATGATTTACAAAGACCTTGAAAATGATACACAAGATCACATCAACATACCATGTGAAAAGTATGGCAAAGGGTTCAAGATCCTACAAAAATTTGGGTATGATGGCAAAAGCCCTCTTGGCTTAAGAAAGGAAGGCATCATTGAACCTTTACAGCCTGAATTGACATTCAAAAAGGAATGCTCGAAGGGACTTGTTTTCATGACTTCCAAGGTCTACACTCAAAGGACAGAAGAAGTATTACAAATCAAAGCTACCAAAATTCAACAAGAGAATCGCTATTCCACAGACTCCAATGAATGGGAATGGGATCAGACAAATTTGCTAGTGACTACGAGCTCACCGAGATATTCAAAGAGCCAGATGAACCCACAGAAGAAGAGGAATTTTATGAAAAATTCAAAGTTGGTCAAGAAACAACCCTAGAGGATCCCATACAGTCCTTGCCTCTAGGTCCTAGGTTGAAATCACATAGAATGAGAACACCTATCCTAGAATACGCTACTAGTCATGATAATTTGGATTCGTTCATGATTGAGACTAATGAGGAGAGTGCCACCGATGACCTTGATAACTACCTTGACATACCTAAATATAACTGCATCTTCACTCTTAGCCCTGCAAACTTCGAAGACATCAAAGGCCTTCCCCTTGTTCACCACCAACTTATTGACTGGGACCATGAAGGACCTACATAGTTCAATACATTCCAAAATGATGAAGCCTTCATTGATTATCTAGGCATACAAGATGATCTTCCCCTTGGGGACCATAAGGCAGGATACACTATAGAACTCAACAGCGTGGCATATTTTGGTGAGGGTATCGGGCCTTCCAATTGCAAAAATATAAAAATAAAAACAAACCAAGGGTCTTATGGAAAAAACCACATTGTGGCATTGTCTGACCCCAAAAAAGTAAAAAGAAACGACGTATCTAAGGGCAAAAACCTCTATGAGGCACCCGAAGATGGAAGGCTCGACATTCTCCCAGCATCATATGAGGAAAAGTCATCCATGTTGGTAGAGGAGACTATCAAAACAAACATTGACACAGAAGAAGTTCCACACAACATATTCCTGGCTCAATCTTTGACAGAGTCAAAAAGGTCAAAATTCATAAGTTTCTTCACAGAATGACAAATCAACTTTCCATGGTCATACGCTGATATGCCTGGATTGGATCTGGATTTGGTAACGCATCATTTGATATTTAAACCGGTGGCAAAACTAGTGAAACAAAAATTAAGGAAGATGCATCCACAAGTGGCATTATTAGTCAAAGAAGAGCTTGAGAAATTATAAGATGTCGGATTCATACACCCAATTGGTTATCTCAAATGGATCTCCAACTTAGTGCCTATTAGTAAACCAAATTGTAGTATCAGAATATGTATAGATTTCAGAGACATCAACAAAGCTTGTCCTAAGGATGATTTTCCATTACCAAATATTGACTTGATTGTCGATCTCACAGCAGGTTATGCGATGTTATCTTTGATGGATGGATTCTCTGGTTATAATCATATAAAAATCGCATCTGAGGATCAACACAAAATAGCATTCACTTGTCCTTGGGGAACTTTCTGTTGGAATGTCATGCCCTTTGGGCTAAAAAATGTAGACGCTACATATGAAAGAGCCATGACTACTATCTTTCATGATCTCATGCACGTGACTATGGAAGATTATGTTGATGACCTCTTGGGTAAATCAATAGATAGAGATACACATCTGGACATACTTTCAGTCATCTTTGATCAGTTGGAAAAGTATAAAGTAAGATTAAACCCCAAGAAATGTGTCTTTGGAGTAACCTCTGGGAAGCTCCTAGGATTCATTGTATCAAAAAGAGGAATCGAATCCAATCTAGCAAAAGTCAAGGCCATCCTAGAGATGCAGCCACCAAGAAATATTAGTCAACTTCAATCTTTGCAAGGGAGACTCCAGTCCACACGAAGATTCATAACACAACTTGCAGATAAGTGTAATCCTTTTTAGCTCTCGCTACATAAAAACATCAAATTCAAATGGGATGGTAATTGTCAACAAGCTTTCTTGACACTCAAAGATTATCTTCTGAATCCACCAGTTTTGATGCCACCAGTTTTGGACCAACCTCTATTACTATACATATTAGCTACTTCAACAGCACTGGGGGCACTCTTAGCACAACAAGTTGTTGAGGGCAAAGAAAAGGCCATATACTATATCAGTCACACATTAGTGGGATATGAGCTAAACTACACACCAATTGAGCGTGCATGTCTCATTGTGATCTTTGCTTCATAGAAATTATGATATTACATGCTAACTCATAAGACTAAGTTGGTTGCAACGATCAATCCATTGAAATACCTTCTCAATAAAGCAACACTTACTGGGTGACTATCCAAATGGGTGATGCTCCTGAGTGAATTCGACATTGAGTATGTGGATAGAAAAGCAATAAAAGGACAAGCTATCGCAGATCAGTTAGCAGATGCTCCTATGTTAGATGATGTTCCTCTAATTTCAGAATTTCCAGATGAATCCATTTTAACAGCGTCACATGCAAAGCCTTTGCAACTATACTTTGACGGCTCATACACACAGCATGGGGCAGGAGTTGGCATCCTCTTCATAACCCCTCAAGGGGATTCTATACCAAAATCATATCGATTATCATTTTCCTATACTAATAACATAGCGGAATATGAGGCATTAACAACTGGATTACGGATTGCAGTTTAGTGGAAGATCCACGAACTTCGTGTTTTTGGGGACTCTCAACTTGTAATTTGTCAAGTAACTAATGACTACCAAACAAAGGATGAGAAATTAATGCCCTAGAAAAGAATGGTGGATGACCTGAAACAAAATTTCATGAAGATAGACTTTGAGAAGATACCAAGAGAGAATAATAGAGCCGCAGATGCCATGGCTACAATTGCTTCACTAATTTATCTACCACTGAATGAGACCCGCTATGAGTTCTTGGTGGATAACCTATTGGTTCCCTCATATGAAATCACTCCTATTGAGATGATATGTGTTGTTGGTCCTGAGTCCCAGTTATACGATTCCATTTTGCATACCTTCGTGACAATATCCTACTTCCTGACCTATCCAATAACCAACGTTGCACTTTCATTCACCAATCTTCTTGATATATCATTTTAGCCGATATCCTATACCATCAAGATCTAGATGGCACTCTTCTTAGATTTTTAGAAAGTGATGAATCTCAGATTGCATTATGTGAAGCACATGAAGGGATATGTGGTCCACATTCTAGTGGTCCTACCTTAGCCAAGAAACTCATCAGGACTAGATATTACTAGCCCAATATGGAAAAAGATTCATATTAGTTTGTTAAGAAATGTAAGTAGTGTCAACTTCATGGAGACCTCATCCATGCGCCGACACAAGAAATTCAACCAATTGCGACTCCTTGGCCCTTCTGTCAGTGGGGACTCGATCTCATAGGCAAGATTCACCCTCCATCTTTCAACGGTCATAAATTTATCATCACTGCCACAAAGTATTTCACAAAATGAATCGAAGTTGTGCCTCTCACACAAGTCACTGGAAAACAAATTGCTACATTCATTCTCAACTATATCATTTGTCGATACGGTATTCCTATTTCCATCATCACTGATAACGGGCATCCCTTCAAAAATCAGGATGTTCGTGAACTCTGTGACCACTTCCATATTACCCATCATTTTTCCACACCTTATTATCCCCAAGTTAATGGTCAAGCTGAGGCATCTAATAAAACAATCCTTAAAATCTTGAAAAAGACAGTCGATGACGCTGGCCGTAATTGACATATGCAACTTAATCCGGCACTTTGGGCTTACCACACAAGCGTCCGCACACCTACGGGAGCTACACCCTATTTACTTGTCTACGACACTGAAGCTATCTTGCCTATTGAGGTCGAGTTACCCTCTTTATGAGTCTCTCTGCAAAACATTATCAGTGATGAAGACTATAGGGTCTCTCGCTTGCATGAACTTGAACTATTGGATGAATAAAGACAAACTTCTCTTAATCATCTCAATGCTTATCAACAACGAATGAGTCGCAGCTACAATCATAAAGTCAAGTCTCACACATTTGAGGTAGGTGACTTGGTCCTTAGAGAAAATCCTAAAAATCAACAAGACAGAGAGAAGAAGGGCAAGTTTGAACCAAACTGTCTTGGTCCTTACATCATCACAACAGCATATGGATCTGGTGCATATCAGCTCTCAACCACAGAGGGTGAACTTTTGGAGGATCCTATCAACAGCATGCACCTTCATAGGTTTTACACATAGCTCTTCAGAGTATCCCAATATCAACATACAAAAAAATAAAAAAATATCAAAATACAAAAAATTCAATAAAATATCAAAATACCAAAAAATCAAAAAAATCAAAAAAATACAAAAAAAAAAAGTAAAGAAATTTTTTTCCATCCAATGGTGAAAACCACTTCAGTGGCACCCTAGGCAAGTACCATGGTGAAAACCGGGTCACTGACGCCATGCATAGAGACATTGCTCCTCCCTCCTTCAGGATTCAATTTCATCCTTCACTTTGCAAACACTCACAATCTATCCATCCATAATAAACTTACCCATTCCCATCATGGATTGTTATTGATCTACCTAAGATTGGTTAGCCATTCATAATAAACCTCCCTTTTCACCCCTTTCCATTCATAATAAACCAGCTCCTATCTGTGGCTAAGGCGAATCCTACATCTAGTGATGGGTGTGGAACTGAGAGCATCACATGTTTCAAGGAGTACAGTTTCTTCCAGTTTCCTTTAGTCTATTCGCGCACAATCCACAATAAAGCAACATTTGCATCGCCAATTCGCAATAAAGTTCCGTCTTCTTTGCAATAAAGTATCAGTTTCATGGATTCAATTAGTTTTAGATGAGACACAGTAGCAACAATGGGCTTCAACAAATCAAATCTTTAAACAGACTCAGACAACATTATGGTTTTGTGCTATCTATCCTTTTTGTGAAAGTAAACATTGTGACCACAATCAAATAAGACTTATACAAGTGACAAGAGACACTAAACTTGAGGACTACAGTGGATGTTGGTGTAAAGTCTTGGTGTTATTTTGATTTTATCTTTTGGTGACATGTCTTTTAGCTTTTCCAGGATGTCTTTGACTAGAGATTCTATCTCCAGGATGTCTTTGACTAGAAAGGCGAGGATGGGGTATCGTCGCCTATTTTCTTTGCTCTCTGCATATTGTCTCTTAGTAATGCTAGGACTTGTCCAAGGATATGAGGACACTATGAGTCTAGTATGAACTGGGGCATTCCTTGTTTGAGACTATCTAATCTCCATTCAAATTGGTATAATAACTTTCTGGGTCGAACATATGCCTCGATTGTCATAACCTATTTTTCCATAATAAAGCTCAATGATGATAACGCACAAGAAGCTCTTTCACTTTCATATCTTCTATATTCCATCCCCCTTTCTTGATTGACCTCCATCATCCTTCTTGAGTCCGCGTAGCTAGCTATCATAGGACTGAGTATAATGACATGCCAAAAACATTTGCATTTCATGTAGTTGCACCTGCATTACCACATATGAGCATTTCAAACATACATATAGATATTACAATTGCATCACATCCTACACACAACACATATTAGCACATTTTACGTTTGCATTATCCTATTCATTTGCATTTCATACATTCACATATGCATAACATATAAAACATAAAAGAACAAAAATATTGCATTTCATTATATACATATTTGCATCCATATCATAATCATCACATAGAAACATACATCAAAAAACATCTCATCACATAGGTACACATGCATATAGCTACCACAAAGATGAATCATCTCACATATATATAATCAAAAGTGTCATGATACAATGATGTCAAAATCATATGGCTACAACCACCCAAAGGTGTCTACATCATAATACAAAATGGTACAAAACTGATACATAGGGAGCCCTCTATGGCTATGATGAACTCCCTCCCTCGGAGCTGCCTAGCCTTGACGGAGTCTGAGCCCTAGAAGGACCCACCCCAGGATCATCTCTCCTGCCCCCTCTATCTGGTGGTGGTGGAGGACTCATAATCCCACCGCTGGATGCCTATCTTCTCTGACTCCCTCCTATGGCTGTCGCTGTTCGTGATGGTCTGCGGAAGCTCCTCGCCTGCTACTCTGGTGGCACTGCCCCATAGTATAGTTCTCTCTAATAACCTATCTCCTCCCATGCTCATAGAACATAGGCATATCCAACCCCTGTGTCCTTTGTCACTTGCCTCCTAGCCCTCAGTGCTGTCTCAGCCTCAGTATAACGCTGGATAGCCTGATCCCACTCCCGCTCAGTATCCCTTAGCTGTCTCCTGAGCCTAGCTATCTCCCTCTCCAGATCCCATATCTCATCTACCTATCCCTAGAAGATCTCCCTCAGCTCAAGTAGCTCATCCTCCTCCTCCTCAGCCCCCTGTGCTTGTGCCTATGGCTCCCCCTTTATTGGTGGTTGTGCCTATGCCTGTGCCTCTTCCTGTACCTGTCTAGGACCCTGTGCTGCTGGCACCTGTAGTGGCAATCCACCGTGACCCCTCACCACCCGAGCTTGTCTCTCCTCTCCACCCTCTTTCCGTGGAGCCACCCTCCTCTCTCCAACTGCACCCCACCTCCTCCGTCGACCTCTCCCCCCACCATCTCCATCATCGTCCTCATCCCCCCCACCATCTCCATCTATCTTCTCCCCTGGGTCTGTCAGTCATGGAAATGGATGCTTAGCCCAATATGCAGTATACTTTGCATACATCCCTGCATCCTCTATCTCTGGCCATATATCCCAAGGCATGGGCACCATCTCTACCAGCTACATCACTACCTAATCATATGATAGCAATGGCCCGAAGTGTGCCTGATCCCTGACTGTCTAAGCATACATCTCGGAACCCCATGGCATCCGCTGAATCCTGTCAATCTGCCTGCATACCCTATCAACAAACTGCCTCTCTAGTACATAGGGCGTCTGCCCAATTAGATACCTACTCCTGAAGGTGTATGGTAGCTCCACTGCGTCATCCTCCCATGCCTCACACTCTCAGTATGGTCTCCATACCATAGTGTCAATCTCATCAATGACCCTGCACCAGTGCTCCAGTCTCCCAATCCGTGGTTGCGAGGTAATCATATCATATAGATGAACAAAGCTATGTCCATGGCCCCTGCCTCTAAAATGAATCGGTCGAGTCACCGACAGATGCTCATATGCCCAAACCTGCAACAATATAACTCTGTAGCCCAATCCTACAGATCCATGATAAACAAACTGATGCAGCTCATAGTATAAGTGCGCCAGCATGCACGGTTCCCAGGCATATCTAGTATGTTGTGTAACCAATGTCTCCAAGGTTCTCCCCCAGCCCATAGCCAACCCCCATGTCACCCTGTCTAGACACAGGAACCCACTGATCACTCCTCCTAGCATTGTTGATAGTGCCAGTCCTGTCACTATCATCGTGTCCCATGCTACGTGTCCGGCCCTCATCTCCAATCCTGGATCTTGGAAGACTTGTCTCAAGGCCTCCCTGTCTCCATCTCGATCATAGGGTATTAGCTCCTTGTTGATTGATATCCTCAATATCCTATACACATCCTCCAAGGTGACTGTCATCTCACCCATCAACAAATGAAAAGTACATGTCTCAGAATGCCACCTCTCAGTAAGCGCAGTCAATAACCCCATGTTCGCCCGAAACTCAGGCACATACAGAATGTATCACAGACCTATAACCTCAATGGCAGCCCTGTCCTCGAAGGTCAGCTCTGGTTGTAACCTCTGTGTCGACAGGAATCTCTCTCATGACTCCAGCATAGGCAAGTACTCCTGCAGTCAAGCAAAGCAATCATGTCAGTCAAAGTGACACTCACTGTTCATCACAAAGTGTTGCTATCTATCCTAGTGACACTCACTGTTCATCACAAAGTGTTGCTATCTATCCTAGTGAGACTCACTGTTCATCACAAAGTGTTGCTATTTATCCTAGTGGTACTCATTGTTCATCACAAAGTACTACGTGTTCTTGCACTCCCTGTTCATCACAAAGTGTTGTTCGTTATTTGCACTCTCTGTTCATCATAAAGTGTTGCTCCTATTGGTACTCCCTATTCATCACAAAGTACTATGTCTTAGTACTCAGTGTTCATCACAAAGTGCCTCGATCTATCCTATCCTAAGGCCTCTGCTTGAGTGTATCTTCTTGAGTAGTTTCATAACTGGCAACGTATGTCTATCACAAAGTTGTCAATCCTAGCCCTATCTGCTATCCTAGTCTTCCCTAGAGGACTTGCTTGAGTGTATCCTCTCAGTAGCTTATCCAATCGGCAACGTATGTTCATCACAGAACTACTGATTTGCCCTTGAAGACATAAACATGCCTTCATGACATAAACACACTTACAAACTACACAAATGCGCCTGTTCTGCATAGACGTGCCTGAAATACACAAAAGTGCCTATGCTCTGCATAGATGCACCTGTCCTTCATAGACATGCCCATATTGCACAAATACGGCTGCATAATGTAGGCGCACTCGCATTTTGCATAGATTCTTTTTCCAACACAAATGCACCTGACACAAACATAGACGCGCCTAGCCAACATAGACGCGCTTGGCACCAACGCAGATGCGCCTACACGTTTTTGACATTTTTTGACATTATCCTAAAGCGCATTTATTGCACTACCTAAGATGCATTAATGACAACATTTATTATGGCAAATTACAAGGAGGTTTTGTGGTATTCACCGGCTCTCCTACATCTGCTGGCCCCTAAAATCAGCAAACGCACTAGAATCTATGCACCAATGCCATCACTGCTGACTGCTACTACTCTATTCTCTCTCTACACTCTGATCTCTTGGATGTGTGGATGACAATGAGGATGTTTTCCCCTCATGGTCTATTTTATAGACTACCCTAGCCCTAGCCCTATCCCTAGCCCTCGTTTCCCAAGTCAATCTTCTTTATCCTATGACTCTGTCACTCTATCCGGTCAGTTCTTTCTAGCCTTTCTTTCTTATCAAGATATTTTCTACAATCTTTTCAGATATTTTCATCCAATCTCTTGAGGGGGCATATCATTCCCATCTTGGGGCAACTTTGTATCAGTTTATCTTATCTTCTTTAAAACAATGTGACAAGCTGCATTGTCTCAAAGAGGGGCAAAATGTAGACACCTAAAATTGTTATGACTAATTAAATAAATGTCTTTATTTATTTAATTATGTTAAGCCTAATTCTTCTATTAATTAAATAAATCTTTATTTATTTAATTAATTCATTTATCCTCTTCTAGCCTTATTTCTCATTTAAATAAATACCTTTATTTATTTAAATTATCCTTTTCCTAAATTAAATAAATATTTAATTTATTTAATTTATCCCACTTCCTCTATTAATTAAATAAATCTTTATTTATTTAATTAATTCATTAGCCTTTTCTACCCATGATACATGTCATTCATCTCTTAATTCATACACTACCTACCCTCTCATTATTTTCTTATTTCCTTTACCTACCCTTTAATCATAACCGACCTCTTTTTACACCTCTCAATCTTATCCCTCCATTTCTTATAGTGTCTTCTATATAAGGAGATGCTTCCTTCATTATCAGGGACTCACTATGCATTTAGCCCCGACTACGCTTTCGAACTTTCATATGTGATCCTACTTGCAACCACATTTCTGTTCTTTGTTGAGTTCTTGTGCACATAAAATCTGAGAGCAAATATATCAAGAAAGATCAATGGAGATAGGAAGAATGGAGATTCAAACCCTATTGGACATGTGATGGTATAATCTTTGTGATTTCATTTGATTTGCATTGTCTTAGGTAATCTTCATATGTTAAATGGTGGATCTTTGTTGTTGTTAGGCTAGGGTTTTGTGGTTGAATTCATTTAGTCTTTCAACATTGTTGTTATCCATTTTCACCATAAACAGTCATCACTAGTAGTGCATTCCGGGATAGGTATTCTCATTCTATGTGATTTTGACCTAGAGTCTAGAGGCAAGGACTATGTGCGATCCCCAGGGGTTGTTTCTTGACCAACTTTAAATTTTTTATAAAATTCCTCTTCTTCTATGGGTTCGCCTAGTTCTCTAAATGTCTTGGTGAGTTCATAGTCACTAAAGGATTTGTCTGAATCCCATTCCCATTCATTGGAGTCTGTGGAATAGCGATTCTCTTATTGATCTTGGGCAGCCTTGATTTGTAATGTATCTTCTGCCTTTTGAGTATTTACCTGGGAAGACATGAAACCAAGTCCTTTTGAGTGTTCCCTTTTAAATGTCAATTCTAGTTGTAAAGGTGCAATGATGCCTTCTTTTCTTAAGCCAAGAGGACTTTTACCGTCCTACCCAAATTTTTGTAGGATCTTGAATCCTTTGCCATATTTCTCACATGGTATGCTAATGTGATCTTGTGTATCACTTTCAGGGTCTTTGTAAAGCATTTTGTATAAGTCTTCTTCTTCCACTTCACCCCACTTTTGGAAGATAGTAGGATCCCATTTCAATGTAATGATGTTTATCCATTTAGAAGGATGTGGTCGTCCATATTCTTTTGGTGAACTCATGACTTGTTGTAAGCACATGGTCTGATTCAAAGTGTATTCACCCATGCCTTTGTCCTGATATTTCCTTTTAAGCTCACCTTGTTTTGATGTGGAAGGTTTTAATGATTTAGGCTCAATGTATGCAGAAGAAGGGACAACTTCTTTATTACTTGGAATGAACGTCTCAGTTTTTTGTCTCAAGTTATTGCAGTATATGAATGGATTAGGATCACCATTAACTATTATCTCAACTTCGTTGTGAGGAAACTTAATGCATTGGTGATATGTAGATGGAACTGCCCTCATTTCATGAATCCAAGGACATCCTAGTAATATATTGTATGTGAGATCCAGGTCTAGGACTTGACAAACCATATCCTTTGTAACTAGCCCAATTCTGAGAGGCAAGGTGACTGTGCCTTTTGATGAACGCTCTTCATCATCATATGCTTTGATGGTGATTTTGTTTGTAGAATTTATAGCTTTGTCAGAATATCCCAATTGTTTAATAGTGCTCAATGTACAAATGTTCAAACTTCCTCCTCCATCTATCAGAACTCATTTTATTTGATGTTTGTGTAGGAAGGCTTCAATGTGTAAAGGTGCATTATGTGGCCGACTTATGGATGCGTCATCGGCTTCTCTGAATGTAAGAGAGTGTAGAATAGAAAGGTATCCCACCATGGCTTGAAACTGGTCCACATTCAGATCAGTAGGTACAGAAATTCTCTCAAGATTTTTTCAAGAATGGCTTTATGTGCAGGGGATATGCGTAAGAGTTTGAGAATGGAGATAAGAACGGGTCTCTTCCCTAACTGTTCTACAAGGTCATACTCAAGTTTAGTTTATGACGAAGCGGCATCTTTAGTTGGGCCACGTTGCAAAGTGAATTTACCTCGACGAGTTGTAACATTCCATTTAGAGGTAGGTTCGGAAGAAGATCCAATGCCTTTTAGGACAATCGTGGGTCCTTGGGTACAATTCTCAGGTGTTTTATCCTCGATGATAATGGTAGAGACACAATTGTCCATTGAAATGTGATTGACAGTTGAATCATAGTAATAGGATGCTTTGGTATAGTTGGTCTAGTCATCTATGGCTTGAGCTTTTCCCTTGTCATGTTTTGGGAATGGTTCCTTAAACATCTCATGTTCTTGATTGGATGAGTGTTCTTCAATCTCAATGTCACCTCTATCAATGAGATCTTGTATAATGTTCTTCAGTCGATGGCAATTTCCAGTTTTATGACCCTTGCTCTTATGAAATTCACAATACTCATCATCATTCCACCAATTTGGTTTGACCTTTGGCTCATATGGAGGCAAATCTGGAATTGTGATTATCTTGTTTGCCACTAACTTTTTGAAAACTGACTCTAGTGGTTCTCCCAATGGGGTTTACTTCTGTCGTGATTTAGAAGTTGTTTGAGTATTCACTTGATTGTTTGTAGAGCTTGATCTGGAAAAAATGATCTTGGGATGTACTGCATTAGCATCCACAACACCATCATTTACTGTGTTTTTGTTTTTATTCCAAAATCTTGGCTTGTCTTTTCCTTTATAGTCATCTTTGTTTTCCTTGAATATCTTAATGACTCCTTGTTCAATTAGGACCTTCTCTGTCACTAATCCTTTCTCAATGATGTCCTTGAAGGTGGACAAACAAGCTTTTCTTAGATCATAACCAATGTTTTTGTTAACATTTTGGGTGAAAATCTCTACCATTTGTTTTTGTGGAATTTCACAAGAGCATCTCCTGGCTAGATTTCTCCATCTTTGTAAAAGTGATGAAAAAGACTCTTCATCTTTTGGTTTGGTGTTACACAAAGTAGTGACTGATATGTCTGTCTCTATTTTGTATGAAAAATGTTGGATAAATGCCTCTACTAAGTCACCCCATGACTTAATACTAGGTGGGAGTTGGGAGAACCATTCCATAGCTTGATCACCTAAGCTTTGTGGGAATAATCTCATAAAACATGTCTCTTCTACTCCTACCTCAATGCAAGTTGTGAAAAACTATCTTATATGTGCCTTAGGATCCCCTTTTCCCCTATACATATCAAACTTAGATGTCACAAAGTGTGTAGGAAATGGAGGCATTGGAATGCTTTTGTCAAATGGATAATGACATATGTCTTTCATTGTGTAAGTTTTCTTTATTTATGTCCTCCATTTTCTTTTGCAAGTCTTTAATTTTTTGTTCCAAGTTGTTCTTAGGTGGAGACCGACTTCTTGGACCATACCCCATACCTGAACCAATGTGTGGAGGAGCATGTTGCATATATGGATGATATTGATCATACACATGTTCATATGGAGGAGGTCTATAGTGATGTTGTGTATATGGACCACTTGGTATAGAGTCATGGTGAGGAATGGAATATCTACTTTGTCCATGTATACCATACTCCACCAGAATGTCATAAGTTTTTTCTAGTGTGTTGCCCCCAAATTTGACGTGGGGTTTCCTTGTGTCCAAATTTTGAGCATGCCTTTGAATATCCAATTGCTTTGGTGGTTGATCCTTAGTATTAGCATGTGATTGAGTATATTTTTCTGCATAAGACTTCCGTAATGGTCTGCGAAGGTGAGTATCATATGCTTGACCATGTGTGTATGGGACCTCAGGTTTTTGAAACAGAGATGATGGTGATTCAGGCACAAGATGTGGTCCTCTATTGCCTCCACTATTAGGCCTCCTTTGATCCATGTTGAGGTGAGGTTGTTGCAAAGGTTGATTTTCCATTATCTGAGACATGTCAAAATCATGAGGGACCTTGGCTCTGCTTTGTGCCATCATCTGTAAGAAGTAATGTCTATCTCTCCTCATTATTTCCTCAACCAATCGATTGAAACATGGATCAATAATGGAGTCTTCCACTTCTGCTGAATGTACGAAAAAGTTGTCCATATTGTCATTGTGTGTATCATTGTTGTTTGTAGTGTCCATGTTCTCAACATTTGGAATATTTCTATAGGCATCCATGTCAGGTAATGTAGTATGATCAGAATTGAAAAAGACATCATTATCATACTCATAGACACTCATGTTTGTGGACTCTTGAGCCTCTTTAGCTTCTCTCCTAGATTTTTGGGAATGGGTTTCAACCATGAACTAGATATTGACCAAGATATGTGAGACTAGATGAAAATGGAAAGAGCTTGGAAGACCAAGAGTTGGATGGAATGTAAATGAATCTAAGGTGTACTTGTAATGTCCAAAGTGTAATCCCAAATATGTATGTAGTAGAGTAGGTGTGGCTTCCAAAGAGATGATAGTTTCTCTTGATGAGGTAAGTTGACCTCGACTCTAAGTAAGACCAAGTGAGACCCAAAGGTGATAGACCTTGATGAGGGACCACTTAGCAAAATGTTGTTGTATGTAGTGTGTTGGCAAAGTATGATAAGGACAAGCAAGTGACCTTTTGACTCAAGTTTAGACAAATGTGAATGCAATGTAAGGTGTAAAGCAATGATGGACTTTATGAGACCCAAAGACAGGTTGAATGCTAGATGAAAACCCAGAGAGATAACCTAGGAAGCTCAATAAGTCTAAAACTGACTGTTCTTGTTTGCTGAATTGTAAAAGATTTTCAATTCTGAACACAGATGTGCTTGTATACTTCACAAACGTGCTTAAATGACACAGATGCTATTCTATCAAACACATACGCATTTCTGAGATGTTGTAAATACAAAGTTTCTCAAAGACACATGTGCATTTCTGCCCTTCACAGATGCGATTATATGACACAAACGTGGTTCTATCAGACACAGACACGTTTCTGGAGATTTTGTGCAATTTTTCCAATGTGTGAAGTTGTTTGTTAAGACCAAATCTGAATGTTTGATTGTCTTTCATGACAAGAGGTCACAGTGTTGATGAAGACTCACTATTTGCAAGTGTTTAGAATCAAAATAACTCAAAAAATAGTGTGTTGTTTGATGTAAAATTGTTTTGCATACACTTGAAGACACAAAAGACACAATGTTTTGCTTTTTGGTCTTGAATGTTTGATTGTTCAAAATAAGACAAGCACAATTCTTATGGTTGGCTAGGATAATAGTTGTTGATCCCACATGGAGTTTCTCCCGAGGCTACGCTATTCAGAGTGGATACTTAGATGCTTGACCCCACTGGCTCCACCCATGGCACTCACTTCTCAAGGCAGCCAAGCATCAGTCCCCATGAAAACTCCCCATGGTGAACTTTGTATCTCTACTAAGAATCATATGTGTGTGGGCTTCTAAAAGAGGTCCGACCTCCTGCACCAGCAAGTAGAAGGATTTTGGCTTCTAAAACAAAAATGTGCTAGTAAGGGCATCCGCTCGTGTGGCCATACATGCGACACTTTCAGCTTTGTAAATACAGAAGGCTCCCAGCCGGTAGGGGTTACGCCCTACAACTGATCAAATAAATTTGATCAAACAAGTTTATAGGGAGACATAGTGTCATTATGAACTAATCGGCACACGTTATCCATAGTTTTCACCATGTATACAGTTGTTTATAGTGGTTCAGAAGAGGTGAGTTGTCCTCACTACCACTTGGGTCATTCTCTCCTCACTAGTAGTCTTAATGACCACACAGGGAGACAGGCCCTCTAAAGATTAAACAAAAAGATCCTATTGCCCAAGACACAAAAGACACTAGTTCAAGTTTAGTGCACCAATTGAAGTATTTGCTAATCTATGAAAACAAGGCACATAATGAAAGATCAAAAACCCTTGCCAAGGTCCTGCAACAAAGATCTATTAGTAATTTGGATTGTTTGAAATGGTCACCCCTTCCTACAAGCACACAAGTTAGGTCAATTTTAGATCCAAAAGACTTTGTGAAATAGGGGCCTTCGACAAAATGATTTTGCTTTCGAGACAAGCTGCACCAATTTTGTTAGCTAGATCTGAAGATGTTAGCTCAAAATAAACCAGGTCTGAAATTCGAATGACGAAAAACCAAATCAAAGAAACCAAAATGCAACAAAGATGAATAGATATGTGGCTAATAGTGACACAAATGTTATATAAACATACAACCATGCCTATATATGACACAAATAGGGCTTTCGAACATAGACATGGCCTACCAACATAGACGTGCCTGGAAGCTTCTAAGACTCGATTAGGGAACACAAACGCGTTTCTGGGAATATAAAAAAAATAAAAAATGTCGAGGTCGTAGACGGGATTCCAGATGTCACAGATGTGACAAAGAGGTAAAAACGCGATCCGAGAATGCACAAACATGAAAATGTTGAAAATGTTGTCGGAAATGTCAAATCTGCAACTTCAAAAACACAAAATCTACAAAAAAAGATGTTAAATGCAAATGGGACAAGAGTCCCACCAGGCGTGCCGAAATGTATATGGTGAAAATGGATAACAATAATAATATTGAAAGACTAAATGAATTCAACCACGAAATCCTAGCCTAACAACAACAAAGATCCACCAAAACATATGAAGATTACCTAAGACAATGCAAATCAAATGAAATCACAAAGATTATACCATCACATGTCCAATAGGGTTTGAATCTCCATTCTTCATATCTCCATTGATCTTGCTTGATATATTTGCTCTCAGATTTTATGTGTGCACAAGAGCTCAACAAAGAGCGGAAATATGGTTGCAAGTAGGATCACATAGGAAAGTTCAAAAGCGTAGTGTAGTCAATTGATCAGGTAGTTACGGTTGATAATGAAGGAAGCATCTCCTTATATAGAAGACACCATAAGAAATGAAGGGATAAGATTGAGAGTTGTAAGAGATAAATGGTTGGCTAAGATTACAGGGTAGGTAGAGAAAATAATGAGAGGGTAGGTAGTGTAGGAATTAAGAGATGAATGACATGTGTCATAGGTAGAAAAGGCTAATGAATTAATTAAATAAATAAAGATTTATTTAATTAATAGAAGAAGTGGGATTAATTAAATAAATAAGATATTTATTTAATTTAAGAAAAGGACAATTTAAATAAATAAATGTATTTATTTAAATGATAAATAAGGCTTAGAAGAGGATAAATGAATTAATTAAATAAATAAAGGTTTATTTAATTAATAGAAGAATTAGGTTAAAGATAATTAAATAAATAAAGGTATTTATTTAATTAGACAAGACAATTTTAGGTGTCTACAATACTTACCCAAGGTGCCAGCGTAGTGGTTTTCATCGTTTGGACGTATGATTTTGCTTTACTATTTTCTGAATGCGTTTGGTATTTTTTGATATAGTGGACGAGCTTGATGCTCTGCAAACCTTTTGTAAGAAACCGTTTGAGGTACATGTTGTTGATCGGATCTGCTAGTGGTTCTCCTTCTGAAGTTGCCAACTGATATGCCCCAGACCCAAATACAATAGTGATAACATATGGACCCACCCAATTGGATTCAAACTTTCCCTGATGTTCTCTGTTTGGTTGGTTACGAGGATTTTCCTGAGAACAAGACCACCTACCTCAAATGTGCAGGGTTTGACCTGATGATTGTAGCTTCTTCTCATGCATTGTTGATAGGCTTTGAGGTGGTTGTATGTGGCTTGTCGCCTTTCATCAAGAAGTTCTAAGTCCTGAAGATGGGAGACGCGGTATGCTTCATCATCTATAAGATTGTGCAAGGAGACCCGTAGAGATGGTATTTCAACCTCAATAGGCAAGATGAATTTTGCACCATAAACTAGTGAGTAGGGAGTTGTGCTTGTAAGGGTTTGAATGCTACTTCTATATGCCCATAGTGCTGGATTTAATCAAATGTGCCCATAACGACTAGCATCATTGACTGTATTTTTAAGGATCCTTAATATGTTTTCGTTTGATGCTTTGGCTTGACCATTGCCTTGTGGGTAATATGGGGTGGAAAAGCGGTGTTGGATGTGAAACTTCTCACAAAGCTCATGGACATCCTAATTTTTGAAAGGAAACCCATAATCTGTGATGATGGACATGAGTACACCATACTGGCAAATGATGTAATTAAGGATGAATGAGGCGATCTTCTTGTCGGTGACTTGAGTAAGTGGAACAGCTTCAATCCACTCTGTGAAGTATTCGGTGGCGGTAATGATAAATTTATGGTCGTTGGATGAAGATGGATGGATTTTATCCACAAGGTGAAGTACCCATTGACAAAAGGGCCATGGTGTTGTGATTGGTTGCAATTCCGTGCTAATGCATTTATCAAGTCTCCGCGAACTTGGCCCTTCTTGCCTTTTCTGACAAAATAGTAGGAGTCTTTTTCCATGGAGGGCCAATGGTATCCAACGCGCATGATTTTCTTTGCCAGTAAAGGACAACTTAAGTGATCCCCACAAATTCCTTCATGTACCTCTTCTAAGGCCTCTATTATCTAATCTTGTTCCAGACATCGAAGGAGAGTACCATCAAGACTTTGCCTGTATAGGGTGTAAAAAATGATGGTGTATAAAATGGTTTGGCAGATGTTGGTTTTTCGTTGGTTATTGGATTGGTTTGGAGGAAGTGTGTGATCATGGAGGTAAGTGAAGAATTCACCATACCATGGGGATTCGAAACCGACAAGGCAACATATCATTTCAGTTTCAGGGATATCATACATGGGGATCCAAAGTTGTTCTACCAAGAACTCATATCATGTCAAATTTTGCAGAAGATGTAGGAGAGATGCAATTGTAGCCATTGCATTGGCGGATCGATTCTGATTTCTAGGTACTTGCTCAAATGTGATAGTTATAAATGATTCTTTGTAATTATCCACTATCCTTTCATATGGCATGAGCTTATCATCCTTATTTTGGTACTCATCGGTGACTTGTCGGATGAGTAGTTGAGAATATCCATATACCTGTAGCTCTTTTAGATGCCATTGTATAGCCAATATGAGTCCTATGATTAAGGCCTCATATTCTGCTATATTATTGGTGCATGGAAAAGTGATCCTGTATGACTTCAGGATGCTATCACCTTGAGGTTTGATGAAAAGAATACTCCCCCCTGAGCCATGTCTAGTGTATGAGCCATCAAAATAGAGCTTCCAAGGTTGTGATGTTGTGATCATGAAGATCTCTTAGTCTAAAAAATTGGAAACAAGAGGATGGTCACCTGCGAGGGGTGTATCAGCCAATTGATATGCAATAGCTTGCCCATTGATAGCCTTGCAGTCCAAATACTTTATATCAAATTCACTCAAGATCATAACCCATTTGGCCAAGTATCCTGTTAATGCTTCCTTGTTGAGTAGGTACTTGAGTGGATCGATTTTGGTGATGAGTTGTACCTTGTTCATTAGCATGTAGTGCCTTAATTTGGTGGCTGCCAAGATAACTGCTAGGCAAGATCGCTCAATAGGTGTGTAATTGAGTTCATATCCTACCAATGTGTGACAGATATAGTATATAGCACCTTGTTTTCCTTCTACATTGTGTTGTGCCAGTAGTACTCCTAATGTCGTATTTGTAGCTAAAATATATAGCAATAGAGATCTACTTGGATCTGGTGGGATAAGCAATGGTGTATTCATCAGGTAGTCTTTAAGCATTCAGAATGCTTACTGGCACTTTGTATCCCATTGAAAGTGGATATTCTTATGTAATAGATGTGTGAAGGGATGACACTTATCAGCCAATTATTCAATGAATCTCCAAATTTATTGTATACACCCTTGTAGTGTTCTTAACTAACTAATGTTCTTTGGAGGTGGAATGTCCATGATTGCTTTGACTTTCACTGGATCTACTTCAATGTCTTTGGTTGAGAAAATGTATCCTAGGAGTTTCCCTAAGGTTACTCCCAAGACACATTTCTTTGGATTAAGATGGACATGATATTGCTCTAATCTATCAAAGATTTGACCTAATATTGCTAGATAACCTTCTCTTATTAATGATTTAGCTAGTAAATCATCAACATAATCTTCCATTATGGTGTGCATCATGTCATGAAAGATGGTAGTCATAACTCTTTGATAGGGTGCCCCTACATTCTTCAGACCAAATGGCATCACATTCCAATAGTAGGTTCCCCATGAGTATGTGAAAGCAATTTTATGTTGATCTTCTGGGGCAATCTTGATCTGGTTGTACCCTGAAAAGACATCGATAAGAGAAAGCATTGCATGACCCACTATTAGATCAATGATCATGTTGATGTTTGGTAAGGGGAAGTCATCTTTAGGGCATGCCTTATTCAAATCTCTAAATTATATACAGATACAGATGCCCCCATTAGGTTTGCCGATAGGTACAATATTGGAGATCCAATCTGCATAATCGATTGGTCGGATGAAACCAACATCTAAGAACTTTTTGATTTCTACCTTGACAAGAACAAAAATTTGTGGTTGCATCTTTCTGAGTCTTTGTTTTATAGGTTTAGCTCCTTTTGCCACTGTTAGGTGATGCATGACCAAATCAACATCTTAGTCAGGCATGTTTGCATAAGACCATGCGAAGTTGCTTTGACGCTTCTGAAAGAATTCCATAAATTTTGGTTGTTCCTCTGGAGTTAGTAGTGATGCCAAATATATTTGGTGAGGAGTCTTAGGGGTCCCCACATTGAATTATTTTTTTTCTTTGATTAGGATCATCGATCTCTCCTAATTTGTACTAGAGGGGAGGATGTCAAACTTTTCATCCCTAGGCGCCTCAGAGAGGTTTTCACCTTTGGATACACTCTTTATTTTTACTTTTTTGGGATCAATAAGTGCCATGGTGTTGTTTTCACTAGAAGATCCATGTTTTATTGTGATATTTTTGCAACTGAAAGGTTTGGCAATTGCCCCAAAATATGTTGCGCTATTAAGTTCAATAGCAAATCTAGCTTTATGATCCCCACTTGGTATGTTATCCCGTATTTCTAAAAAGTTGATGAGCGCCTCATCCTTTTGGAAGTAATCAAGACATGGGGCATTTGGCTAGTTCCAATCGATGAGTTTAGGGTGGATGATGGGCATGACCTCATCGATTAAGTTGAGTTTAGAGAAGGCTTTAGTGAGGGTTAAGATAGATGAGTGAAGTTTGTCAATGGTACTCCCCTTGTCAGATTTTGGTGTAGGATTTGATGTAGGGCCTGTAGAAGTTGTTTCTTGCTCACGAACCCAAAAGGTTTTAATAAATATTTTCTCTCTTTTGTAGGGGATGTTTCTCACACCTTTTTTTTCTCCTTTTCTCTAGTTTTGAGAGTTTTCATTAGTTTGCACATGGGTAACTAATAAAGCCTTTATTGTCGATACCTTTTCATGCTTGCATTCTTCATTATTACTTTAGCTTATCACTAATTTTATCTTAAGGGGTATCACATGTATTATTTTCTTTTCTTTTTTCTCTCTTTTTGAGAGGATTTTCTCCCATTAGGCCTTTCTCCTTCTCTTTGATTGTGATATGTGGGATTAATTTGTACATGGGTACATAATGAAGACTTTATTGTTTGGACCCATTCAAGTTTGCATTTTGTATTAGCTCTTTTTCTTATTCCTAAGTTAATCTAAGGAGGGTTGTTGGAGTAATTAGGAAATTTTTTAATTAATTCTATAATTAGGTCCCCATTACATTATTCACTTAAGCTAAAATTACGTAATTTTTTCTTTAATTAGATTAGGCTAATAATGGCTTGTGTTGTCACATTCATTTTGATTATGACACTTGGCCCTAGCAAATTTAATCTTACTTTACGGTTTGCATCTAGGGTTTCATTCATCCTTTTTATTGGGATTCATTCATTGATTATAAAATTAATGTGTGTTCATAAATACACAATTATCAAGATGTTGAGAAATTATTCATGCTTTATCTCTATTTCTAATAAGTGTTGTGATTGTAGGTGATTCATGGACTTGTAAGGTTGAACAAATAACTCCAACAAAAGGAAACCACTTTTTGAGAAACCATGTTTGTAGGTGGTAAGCTATAATAGTGAATTATTTACCATTGGTGGTTGCCACCCCAATTTTAGATTTGAGAAAATAAATAAAAATTAGGAATAAACCCCAATTCAAAAACCTAAAAGAGTGTTTGACACATTGGATTTCCCAAAATAAAAAGATAAAAATGAATTATTTTCAAATATGTAGGACTAGTAAATTAAGTTGAGAAATCAAATACAATTAATAGTGCATATATAAGTCTTTGGACATGTAGTGTCGCGGTTAAAACACTTCGTTGGTGTAGCAGTCACCATGGTTCAAATTCCTGCTGGGCCTTTGTGCTCGCAAGGCCTTCTGCCTTCGCTTGGCCGTTGTGCTCGCGGATTTGAACAAGTGAAGTGTGGGGTGTTGGTATTTTGGTATGGTTTTGTCATTGATGTCAACACCTACTAAAACACTAGCACTTTGGAGATCTAGCAGCATTCATTGGCAAGCAAGTAACTATTGCACAGTTACTAGTATATAGTTCATCAGTAGTATATAATGATCACCGGCACTTGGAATGATATGGAAGACACCTGGTAATGTCAAAGACATCATGTGGACACTTTTTTTTGAAGAATTAATCATTGATATATTCATATTTGCATATTTTCTTTTATCGGTAAATAGGTCTAGGGTTACCTAGGGTTACACCGGCAAGTTTATCTTTTCCAGATCAGCATGGCATGCTATGAAGATGATTTATTATTGTTGTAAATGCATTAAGCCAACATGTTTAATCAGTTATTGCATCAGATATTATATTGATTGTAAAATGTTTTTATTGTAATATCTTATAGAGCTGACCTACAAAAATTGGTCTTAGGTTATGGTATAAATGTAAGATCTTATTTGTAAGATCAAATGTGGAATGCAAAAAAGAATTGTGTGAAGGTATATGCAAGATTAAGCAGAGGTATACATGAAGACATCATTTGAAGGTGAAGCTAGGTTTTTGTGAAAGCATATCAACATTACACCGGTACTGAATCCAACGTATGAAGATGCTATTTTGGGCAGTACATTCTTATTGGATTTAACCATCCAACTGTAGTTAGTGTGACTCCCATTTTGTGATTGAGCAGTGAGCTCTAGGTTGTTGGCCTTTCTGCATGTGCAGACCCAATTTATGTACTTTTACTATATGCAGTAGTATCATCTGATTGTGAGTAAGGTTTCCAACCATAGTTTTTCCCCTTATAGGGTTTCCACATACAAATATTGGTGTTATGTGTTGTTCATGACTTTGTATATATGTTTCATGCATTAATCTTTACCGGTATAGTAATTTATTGTTAACACTATCTACCAGCATACTTAACTGGTTTACTAGTATTAAGCATTAAGTTGGTTAAGTGGTTTCTGGTTTACCGGTATTTTTAAGCATCACTTTGTTTAAGCATATTCAGTACAATGGGCCACTACCCCATCACTGCTTCGGAAAGCAAATCTAAATGCCATCAATAATTCACAATCAGATAATCACCCTTGTGATATGTATGCACTTCTTTTTTTACTGTCTTAAGCTATCAAAACATTACAAAGAGTAGTAGAAGATATTTTTGGTTGACATGTGATTTCTTATACATCCCCATTTTTAAGAGTTGAAAGCTCAATGAGTTCTTAGGTTATTATTAATGATGGAAGGTGATTCACAGTCAATCAATAGGAACAAAGTGGGCTAGGAGTGGCACTGGGGTTTCCCATTAATCCCCATATTTTTGGTTCAGAAACGACGTGTGATTTCCTATCCATCCCCATTTCCAAGGATTGAATCGAATCACAATATCATTAGAAAAGATTTTTTTGGTTTTGAGATTTTTTATATACTTTAATTAGAGAGAGGGATTAGAAATATAATTAGAATTAGAATAAGTAATTGAAATATTTCCTTGTAGCCCAAGCTTGAGAATGGTAGTGCCAGCCATAGTGATGAGAAACGCCAAACACCACAAATAATCTAAATTGAAAATAAATGAGTCCCTTTCAAAATAGACTGTCTTCATTGCATTAATGTTGTGGGTGGACGCTTATCATAATGATAATTTACAAGTAGCGCTAATACCAATTAGCAATTAAGGTAAATTCATTTATCTTATCTTGATTGCATTATTGGGAGACAAGCATCACTATGCTTTTGTCTGAGCATAAACGGTACAATGGACCACCAGCCGTCACTTAGGAAAGTATACAAAAATGCCATCTCTTAAGCAATAATTCACAATCAGATATTCACCCATGTGGGTGGCTTGGGTAAGGTCTTTTGGAGGTATCTATTGTACTTTATGTCACAAATTGATTAAAAACTAGGTGCATGAGAAGAGTATCTTTCAAGATATTTTATATAGAATTGTTTATTAACATGATAATTTTTAATTTGTCAAGAGTCAAGGGAGGTCACAAATGGGGGACTTCATCCATAGCATGAAAACACAATCTTAAATGAATAGTATTGTAGGACACAAAGCCCATGAGCACACTAATCTAATGAGGGTTTGAAGAACTAAGTCACTTGGCATGAGCACCAACAACATCAACCTAAACGTTCAAGATCATGAACACAATGGATTAGTAAGGGCACAATATTTGTAATCACAATGACCTCACAAAAGTTCGAACAATAATGACTACAATAACAATGCTATGATTTATATAGATTATTGAAACATATGTATGTTAACATCACTAAAATTATTATAATATTAG
The DNA here is from genome assembly GCF_030272615.1 of Cryptomeria japonica. Classification (NCBI taxonomy): domain Eukaryota; kingdom Viridiplantae; phylum Streptophyta; class Pinopsida; order Cupressales; family Cupressaceae; genus Cryptomeria; species Cryptomeria japonica. Next base: position 241,134,899 of record NC_081407.1, on the reverse strand, counting down.
TATCATAAATATTACTAAATAGTATTATTATTATTAGATAAATCTAACTCTAACCTAACTTATTTCCTCACAAATTTTCTCTTTTTCTTTTACTCTATTAAGCTTTCTTCATTAAAAGTAATTACCAATTCCATCTTAGTGCCAAATAGATATTCCAAATTGGTGTGGAAGGTCAATTAGGAAAAATTTTGGTCTATTTTTTGTCAATTATATTTTTTTCTTAAAGACTATTATCTATCTAGCCCATAGAAAGTACATTTGAACACGTTTATTAACTAATTAATTTTATTTTTTTTTAATTTTCAATAAGTTAATGAATATGATCACATGTGCATTCTAGAGGCTGCATAGACATGACATATAAATGATACTATAAATCTTAATTTTAGTTTAATTTTTAGTAACATTTATGATAAACATTGAAGTACAACATAGATTTTTCAGAGAAAAGAGTGGTCATTTCTATAAAAGATAGACATCATGAATATGATGGAGAAAAATCTGTCCAAATAAAATACACCAAAACATTTCTAAAAAACAAAGAAAAAAATGAATAATCTACCAAAATTTAATAACATATTCAACAATATGATATTATTAGCTCCTTTGGTCTTGCATAACCCTTTAAAATTTTGCCCAAGTATGAAGCCCTAAAACCCCTAGCAGACGGCGTAAACCCTAAGTCTTTTTTGTTGTCTATTTAATCAATGTCTTGCTATGTTTGGTTGCTAGTTTTAAGTTGTGGCATAGTGCATGCCCATGGGCTCCAAATATCAATTATTTATCAGAGCTGTGTCATTGTGCGATGATGCCATCTATGGAGCAGGCCCCAGTCCTTTGCAAAGTCGATCAAATAGATAGTCCAACAAAGGAATTTTCAATTGCTTATGTGCTAGTGCAAAGCCTTTGTGTCAAAGATGACTGGGTGTTGCACTATTGCGTTTTGGTAACATGTGTCCTAGGCCCACCATGGTTGTTCAAGAAAAGAAAATGGTTTTAGAAAAGTGGAACCACATTTCAAATGTGAGGTTGTGAAATGTTAAGATCTAGAGCCCACCGTGCACCAGGGTGGAAAGTGCTATCTAAATTCGCATGTTGTGATTGCCTCTGATCTTTCAATGTACATGAAGGATTTTTCAAATCTAATCAGACCAATCAAAATCGTTGACATTGCCATGCCAATCTAAAATCAACAAACTACATTAAAAATTTATAATGGATAGTTGCAGTCACTTTGTTCGAGCATGCACGCAGTAATGGAAGAAGTGATTGTTATTGTTCAAATTGTTGGTCATTGGAGGTAAATAAATAATGCAGCTTGATCATCATAACATCTAGTTTTATCTACATCCAAAATTTTTAATTGAATTGTGCTCTCTACGATATTTATATCAAACTTAAGGTTTGTTGTGAAAATCAAATGAGTGGTTGTTTTGTGTTCGAATTTCTTCAAATTGTATGCATTATATATATTTGATCTCGTATATGATAGTATAATTCAAATTTATGTGAAGTAAAGATGAAATCAAAGAGAATTTCAAACTTTAACTATAAAGAAAAACCCTAACATCTGCAACTACGTAAAATGAGTTACTCAGTGAACTAGTCATCTAATTCAAAGAGAGAACTCGTTGAGCAATTTTTTATGCAATTCCATAGATCATTGAAAAGACTAACAATTGTCTGTGGCCCAGGTGGTCTAATGTATTGCTAATGTAGATAATAAGATGAAAGTTCATGCTCTTATTGTGACTAATGTTGATCGATTTGTAAGATGGATACTTCACTTTGGTGCTTTAGATTATTTGACAAGATCATTAGACCAGCTCTTCTCAATTAGGAATTCGTGGATAACTAAGTTCTTAATGGCTAATATTGGCTATATTGATGTTTATACTAAGGGGGATATCGATATGGGTAATAGATGTTTTAATGTTGTTGTTTTCCTATCTGATTTCCCATTATCTTATTTTATTATATTAAATAGCATGGAGCATTCAATAAATTGATTTCACTCCAAATTTAATGTTCATTTGTGATCTGGATAGCAGACATCTTGTTGCAATGGGTAAATCTAATCCTAGAATCAAATATGTACCTGATGCACTGTAAAAATGATGTTAGGAACACAATACAATTGATTCAAACATTAGTATTAGTATCAATCAACAACGAAAGATGAAAGAAACTACAAAACTAAGCATGCATATCAAGAAAGATCAAACATATTATAGAAAACACACAAAAATGGAGGAAAGGCACTAAACCCTCCCGAATGCTCTCCAAAATGCTCATAGTTGCTCCTCCCTTGTTCCTCTCCTCTCCAATTTCCACATGAGTGTATCCCTCAGCTTTTTGCACTACTATGGGTGTCTTATGCAAATTCAAGATTTATGACTATGAAAATGCAAACAAACTAGATATGCGAAAATACTTAATTAATCTATATTGATTTTAGTCAAAATAACAAACTAGATATGATTTTGCTCCTAAATGCTCTCTCAATATCACTATAGGTTAGATGCATACAAGATTTCTGAATCTGGATTAAGAAGGAATGGGCTTTATTTATAGGAAAAACAGGGCAATGGATGGTTGAGATTGAGTAATCTTAACAAGGCACAAAATTGATGGGTTTATGATCCATGTGAGGGTTTTGAACCCAATCCCAGGATGAAAAATGTCAACATGAGATGGCTTGAGACGAGAGGGAAGAAGCATTAAATGCTTGAAATAATATGAAGCTTACCTTAGGAGGTAAGGTTAGGCTTAAGTTGAATGAATAAATCCATTTATGAAATAAATAATGCCTTTATCCAATGGATAAACTCTTGTGCAAGAGTTAGTGAGGATAATCATGGTCAAAGCAATAAATGTTTGAAGAGACCCATGAGTCAAATGAGGGTTGAGTAAGAGGGAAAGTTTCTAACCATGTGGGTGACTTGAGTTAACCATTAATGGTTATGTAAGAGCCATTAATGGTTTGGAAGTCTTTAGGGGTTAACTTGTTGAAGACATAAAACTTTTAATGCTTTTCAAAGACTTTGAGGCTTTGAGAAATGACTCCAAGTTGCTTAGGAATGTGATAATAATTAGGGAGAGTGATTAGGCTAATTAGAAATGGTTTAGAAGAATCTAGAATGGGTTAGAAGAGTCTAGAATGATTTAGAAGAGTCTAGTGGGTTTGGTGGGTGAGAGAAAATAGGATTTTAATTAAAATAAAATTCATTATTTCAATTAAATAGATGCAACTTGCATTTGTAGGAGAATGCAAGTGGGGGGTAGTTTAGGGATTTAAATAAATGTTTTATTATTTATTGAAAAGAGGAAAGGGGGTTAAATTAACTAAATGTGTTTTATTCATTTAATTGATTTAGAGTGTGTCTTAGTGAATTAATTTAAATAAATTCAATAATTTAATTAATTAATAGGAGAAGAGCCTGAGGATGAATTAATTAAATATTAATTTAATTAACTGATTATTGATGGTTAAATAATCAAATAAATACTAAATATTCATTTAATTAAATGGATAGATTTATGTGACTACATTTGCCCCTCTTTCAGATGGTGCAGTCTATCACGTCATTTCAAAGAAAGAAAAATAGGTGTAAAAAAAATTGCCCCATTATTGTTAATTTAGTGGCTGGTATACCCCTTTAAGAGAGGGGCCAATTTTTGTTGAAAAATTACGCGATCTCTTGAAAAAAGAACAAGAAGTAGAGGGGAGGTAGAAGAGAATAAATTAGCAGTAATTGTGAAAGAATGGGAGAAAAGGGGGGCAAAACAAAGAAATCAGAGGCATTGGAAGTTCACAGGGACCATGGTAGTGAGCGAGCTGAATTAGGGTTAGGGTTGGAGGGTATATATGTAGGGGAGGGGTAAAAATGGGATCATTTCCACCTATCTCCCTAGCTGTTTGGAGCTTTGATAGTGAATTTTGGCGAAGGACTGAGCAGCGGTCATCATGCCTATGTCTATAGCAGATCACTAGCTAGAGCAAATCCGTCAATTCCACCGGCCAGACGACTACGGACCAACGATATGCAAATTTTGAAATTTCCTTTTTATGCATTTTTGTCATGTTTTTTCAAGCGTCAAAGTCCAAGCAAGACAATAGCTCTAAAACCATGTTTTAGCACTATTGTCGCCTAAAGTAGTGCTACTGTGCTGCAGTGGCGCTATTGCATAGGAGTGTTAGCGCTATTGTCCCTTTAGCGCAATTGTGTCATAGTAATAGTGCAATTGGACTTTTAGAGCGACCGGGTAGAGGTTGTAGTGCATTTATCATGTAATAGCACTATGGGGTAGTTGTTTGAGCATGTTGGTTGTTTGTAGCGCATTTGTGCACAAGTTGTAGCGCTATTGTAGTAAAAAAAGTCCTAGTGTTAGAGAAAATATCTCCCGATGCTTGTGTTTGAGTGATTGATGAGTTGTTTTGATGAATCATAGCAGCCCCGTTGAGACTAGGTCATTTATGATAAATGTCTATTGTAGTCTAGGTTTGCCATGATTGATTACCTATTGAGACTTGAAGATACTTGATAAAAGTGTTTGGTCTAGGTTGAAACTTAAGAAAGTTTGTAACAAAACAACTTATATGTGTGTCGATATGTGTAGGTGGAGCTTTGCATTTTACAGATGCAGGAGAGGCATCCTGCCACACAATAGCTGCAGCCATAGTTGACGGAGGTAGAGATAGATTGTGTCTATGCAACTGGCTTGTATGACAAGATGTACCTACCTATGATTTAGATGAATTGTGGTCTACTGACGGCCTTGGCGGAGCGATGGCACCGTGAGACATGCACGTTTCACTTGGCGATGGGAGAGATGACAGTGACTCTGGAGCAAGTATGGAGGATTTTGCACATCCCAGTCAGAGGGGAGCTAGTTACATATGATTTCCATTTAGGAACAGTAGCCATAGAGAGGATCTTTGCAGATGATGTATACATAAAGGATGATGCACGGCAAAAAGGTTGTTAGGAACACAATACAAATCATTCAAATGTTAATTGTTAGTTAGTATCAATCAACAATGAAAGATGAAAGAAACTACAATCCTAAGAATGGATATCAAGAGAGATATCAAACATATTATAGAAAACACACAAAAACAGAGGAAAGACACTAAACCCTCCTGAATGCTCTACAAAATGCTCATAGGTGCTCCTCCATTTTTCCTCTCCTCTCCAAGTTCCACATGAGTGTAGCCCTCAATTTTTGCACTACTATGGGTGTCTTATGGAGATTCAATATTTATGAATAATGAAGATAAAAGACTATGCAAATGCAAACAGACTAGATATGATAAAATACCTAATTAATCTATATTGATTTTAGCCAAAATAACAAACTAGATATGATTTTTCTCCTAAATGCTCTCTCAATTTCACTATAGGTTAGATGCATACAAGATTTATGGATCTGTATTGAGAAGGAATGGGTTATATTTATCAAAAAAATAGGGCAATGGATGCTTGAGATTGAGTAATCTCAACAAGGGTTAGGACTAATGGGTTTATAATCCATGTGAGGGATTTCAACCCAATCTCAGGATGACAAATGTCAACATGAGATGGCTTGAGAGGAGAGGGAATAATTATTAAATGCTTGAAATGACATGAAGATTACCTTAGGAGGTAAGGTTAGCCTTGAGTTGAATGAATAATGTCATTTATCTAATGAATAATGCCTTTATCCAATGGATAAACTCTTGTGCAAGAGTTAGTGAGGATAACCATGGTCAAAGCAATAAATGCTTGAAGAGACCCATGAGTCAAATGAGGGTTGAATTAGAGGAAAAGCCTCTAACCATGTGGGTGAGTTGAGTTAACCATTAATGGTTATGTAAGAGCCATGAATGGTTATGTAAGAGCCATTAATGGTTTTGAAGACTTTAGGGATTAACTTGTTGAAGACATAAAATTTCTAATGTTTTTCAAAGACTTTGAGGCTTTGAGAAGTGACTCCAAGTTTCTTAGGAATGTGACAATAATTAGGGAGAGTGATTAGGCTAATTAGGAATGGTTTAGAAGAATCTAGAATGGGTTAGAAGACTCTAGAATGGTTTAGAAGAGTCCAGTGGGTTTGGTGGGTGAGAGAAAATAAGATTTTAATTAAAATAATATTCATTATTTCAACTAAATAGACGCAACTTGCATTTGTAGGAGAATGCAAGTGGGGATGTAGTTTAGGGATTTAAATAAATGTTTTATTATTTATTCAAAAGAGGAAAGGGAGTTAAATTAACTAAATGTATTTTATTCATTTAATTGATTTAGAGTGTGGCTTAGTGAATTAATTTAAATTAATTAATTAATAGGATAAGACATTGAGGATGAATTAATTAAATATTAATTTAATTAACTGATTTTTGACAGTTAAATAATCAAATAAATAGTAAATATTCATTTAATTAAGTGGATAGATTTATGTGACTACATTTGCCCCTCTTTGAGACAGTCTGGTTTATCACATAGTTTCAAAGAAAGAAAAATAGGTGTGAAGAAATATGCCTCATAAATGTTAATTTAGTGGGTGGTATGCGCCCTCGAGAGATGGGTCATAAAATTTTGAAAAATCGGGCAATCTCTTGGAAAAAGAACAAGAAGTAGAGGGGAGGTAGAAGAGAATAAATTAGCAGTAATAGTGAAAGAATGGGAGAAAAGAAGTGTAAAACGGAGAAATGAGAGGCGTTGGAAATTCATAAGGACCATGGTGGTGAGCAGGGTGAATTAGGGTTAGGGATGAAGGGTATATATGGGGGGGAGGGGTAAAAGAAGGCTCATTTGCACCTCTCCCTGGCAGTTTGGAGCTCTAATAGTGACTTTTGGCGAAGGATTGAGTGGTGGTCACCATGCCTGTGCCTATAGAAAATCACCGGTTAGAGCGAATTCGTCGATTCCAACAGCCAGACGACTATGGACCATCAATACACAAATTTTAAATTTTTATTTTTATGCATTTTTGTCATGTTTTTTCAAGCGTCAAAGTCCAAGCAAGACAATAGCGTTGTTGTCACCTAAAGTAGCACTGTTGTGCCACAATGGCACTATTGAATAGTAGTGTAAGTGCTATTGTCCTTTTATCGCAAATATGTCATAGTAATAGCATTGTTGCACTTTTAGTACGACCGGGTAGAGGTTGTAGCATGTTTGTCATGTAATAGCACTATGGGGTAGTTGTTTTAGCACATTGGTTGTTTGTAGTGCGTTTGTGCACAAGTTGTAATGATATTGTCAGTAGAGTAGCATGATTGTAATAAAAAATGCCCCAGTGTTAGAGAAAATATCTCCTGACACTTGTGTTTGATTGATTGATGAGTTGTTTTGATGAATCATAGCAACTCCATTGAGACTAGGTCATTTGTGATAAATGCGTGTTATAGTGTAGGCTTGCCATAATCGATTACCTGTTGAGACCTGAAGATACTTGATCAAAGTATTTGTTGATAGTTTAGGTTGAAACTTAAGAAAGTTTGTAACAAAACAATTGATATGTGTGTCGATATGTGTAGGAGGAGCTTCCCGTTTTACAGATGCAAGAGAGGCATCCTGCCACACAGCAGCTGCAGGCACAATTGATGGAGGAAGAGATAGATTATGTCTATGCGACTGGCTTGTATGACACGAAGTACTTACCCATGATTCAGATGAATCATGGTCTACTGACAGCCTTGGCGAAGCGATGGCACTGTGAGACATACATGTTTCCCTTGGCGATGGGAGAGATGACAGTGACTCTGGAGGACATACGTAGGATTTTGCACATCTCAATCAGAGGGGAGCTGGTTACATATGATTGCCATTTAGGGACAGTAGCCATAGAGAGGATCTTTGCAGAAGATGTATACATCGAGAAAGATGCACTGCAAAAAGGATGTTAGGAACACAATACAAGTCATTCAAACATTAGTGTTAGTTAGTATCAATCAACAACAAAAGATGAAAGAAACTACAATCCTAAGCATGCATATCAAGAGAGATATCAAACATATTATAGAAAACACACAAGAACAGAGGAAAAACACTAAACCCTCCCGAATGCTCTCCAAAATGCTCAGAGCTGCTCCTCCCTTGTTCCTCTCCTCTCCAAGTTTCACATGAGTGTAGCCCTCAATTTTTTGGACTACTATGGATGTCTTATGGAGATTCAAGATTTATGAATAATGAAGATAAAAGACTATGAAAATGTAAACAAACTAGATATGAGTAAATACCTAATTAATCTATGTTTATTTTAGCCAAAATAACAAACTAGATATGATTTTGCTACTAAATGCTCTCTCAATTTTATTATAGGTTAGATGCATACAAGATTTTTGGATCTGGATATGAAGGAAATGGGTTCTATTTATAGGAAAAATGGGGCAATGGATTGTTGAGATTGAGTAATCTCAACAAGGGTCAGGATTGATGGGTTTATGATCCATGTGAGGGCTTTCAACCCAATCCCATGATGAAAAATTTCATCACGAGATGGCTTGAGAGGAGAGGGAAGAAGAATTAAATGTTTGAAATGACTTGAAGGTTACCATAGGAGGTAAGGTTAGGCTTGAGTTGAATGAATAAATCATTTATTCAATGAATAGTGTTTTTATCCACTAGACAAACTCTTGTGCAAGAGTTAGTGGGGATAACCATGGTCAAAGCAATGAATATTTGAAGAGACCCATGAGTTAAATGGAGGTTGAGTTAGAGGGAAAGTTTCTAACCATGTGGGTGAGTTGAGTTAACCATTAATAGTTTTGTAAGAGCCATAAATGGTCATGTAAGAACCATTAATGGTTTGGAAGACTTTAGGGGTTAACTTGTTGGAAACATAAAGAATTCAATGATTTTCAAAGGCTTTGGAGGCTTTGTGAAGTGACTTCAAATTTCTTAGGAATGTGACAATAATTAGGGGATGGGTTTAGGATAATTAGGAATGGTTTAGAAGAATCTAGAATGGGTTTAGGGTGTAAGTGGGTTTGGTGGGTGAGGGAAAATAGGATTTTAAGAAAAATAAAATTACTTTATTTCAACAAAATAGGTGCAACTTGCATTTGTAGGAGAATGCAAGTGGGGGGGTGGTAGTTTAGGAATTTAAATAAATGCTTTATTATTTATTTAAAAGATGAAAGGGGGTTAAATTAACTAAATGTGTTTTATTCATTTAATTTGGTGGTTAGTGTGTGGCTTAATGAATTAATTTAAATAAAATGAATAATTATTTAATTAATAGGAGAAGAGGTTGATGATGAATTAATTAAATATTAATTTAATTAACTAATTATTGATGGTTAAATAATCAAATAAATATTAAATATTCATTTAATTAAGTGGACAGATTTATGTGACTACGTTTGCCCCTCTTTGAGATGGTGCGGTTTATCGAGTCGTTTCAAAGAAAGAAAAATAGGTTTTAAGAAATATGCCCCACAAATGTTAATTTAGTGGGTGGTATGCCCCCTCGAGAGATGGGCCAAAAAATGTTTAAAAAATCAAACCATCTCTCGAAAAAAGAATAAGAAGTGGAGGGGAGGTAGAATAGAATAAATTAGCAATAATGGTGAAAGAATGGTAGGAAACGAGGGTAAAACGAAGAAATGAGAGGCATTGGAAATTCACAAGGACCACAACGATGAGTGGGGTGAATTAGGGTTATGGCTGGAGGGTATATATTGGGGGGGAGGAGTAAAAACAGGCTCATTTGCACCTATCTCCTTGGCATTTTTGAGCATTGATAGTGACTTTTGGCGAAGGAGTGAGCAGCAGTCATCATGCCTGTTCCTATAGGAGATCACCGGCTAGAGCGGATTGATCGATTCTAATAGCCAGCCGACTATAGACTAGTGGTACACAAATTGTGAATTTTCTTTTCTATGCAGTTTTGTCAAGTTTTTACAAGAGTCAAAGTGCAAGAAAGACAGTAGTGCTAAAATTGTGTTTTAGTGCTTTTGTCGCCTAAAATAGCACCGTTGTGCTGTAGTGGTGCTATTGCATAGTAGTTTTAGCGTGATTGTCACTTTAGCGCAATTGAGTCATAGTAATAGCACTTTTGAAATTTTATTGTATTTGAGTAGATGTTACAGCGTTGTTGTTAGGTATTAGCGCTATGGTGTAGTTGTCTTAGTGCGTTTGTTGTTTTTAGCATTGTTGTGCATAAGTTGTAGTGCTATTGTCATAAGAGTAGCGGGATTGTAGTAAAAATGTCATAGTGTTAGAGAAAATATCTCTTGATGCCTGTGTTTGATTGATTGATCAGTTGTTTTGATGAATCTTAGTAGCCCCATTGAGACTAGGTCATTTGTGATAAATGGTTGTTGTAGTCTAGGTTTGCCATGATCGATTACCTGTTGAGACCCGAAGATACTTGATCAAAGTATCTATTGATAGTCTAGGTTGAAACATAAGAAAGTTTGTAACAAAACAATTGATATGTGTATCGATATGTGTAGGAGGAGCTTCCCGTGTTATAGATGCGGGAGAGGCATCCTGCCACACAATGACTGCAGGCGTAGTTGATGAAGGCAAAGATAGATTGCGTCTATGCGACACGCTTGTATGACATGATATACCTACCTGTGATTTAGACAAATCACGGTCTACTAACGCCCTTGGCGAAGCAATGACATAGTGAGACATGCATGTTTCACTTGGCGATGGGAGAGATGATAGTGATTCTAGAGAACGTATGGAGGATTTTGCACATCCCGATCAGAGGGGAGTTGGTTACATATGATCGCCATTTAGGGACAACAGCCATAGAGAGGATCTTTGCAGATGATATATAGATCGAGGATGGCTCTGTGGCATGGGAGGAGATAGCAGCATTGTATGAGCTTCTAGCAGTAGTTCTAGCAGGTATCGTTGGGGGTTTGTGTTGCCCCGATCGATGGTCACATGGATTGGCAGTTGGGTGGGGTATAAAGAATATGGCAACAGAGGGGACCCGCTATGCATGGGGGCCATGTGTACTAGCACACCTTTATAGGGACTTACATGAGGTAGTGTACCGAGAGGCTAGATCACTAGGGGTAGGGATCACATTGCTGCATGTCTGGGCTTGGGAGCACCTGTCAGTCACACGCCTGGTTAGCTTGAGTTTTAGGGCGATAGATCAGCCCTATGTGTATATGTATGGAGGGTTGATGAGCTAGCCCCATCTAGGGAAGTTGGAGTTTTGGCAGCGGGCTTTAGATGATTTAGATATAGTCATATGGAGTTCATACCTTGAGTGCCAGCCCTAGGAGGATGGAGAGGCTCTACCATATGTATTTATGACTCAATTTTTTATTGCGCGGACATCCTGCTTGGTAGAGAGACAAGTGCCAGGGAGAGTGATGAGGCAATTTGGATGAAGGCAGGGTTTGTCGAGGGGTTCAGAGGAGTATGCACGGGTAGTACGGGAGAGGTTTCAGTGGGGACTAGTGTTACCTTATGATCAGGCCCTGGCAGAGTTTCGTATCTTACAAGCGAGACTATGGCAGATGAGGCTAGAGATTGTGGATGCAGGAGTGATAGAGGAGTACACACAGTATCGTACGACGCATTTGATTCCACACATTTCAAATACATCTGAGGAGGAGGAGATGGAGGAGGAGGAGATGGGGGAGATTTTGGTGGAGTAGAAGGAGGTGGAGGTGGTGGGGGTGTGGGATTTGGGGGTTGGGGTGGATTTGGAGGTGGAGGTGGTGGAGGAGGACGATTACAAAGGAGAGGTAGAGGGGGACAACCATTATGACTATCACAGGGTCCACTTATACAGGGGGCATCTAGAGAAGGAGGTAGGGATGTTCGAAGGGGTGCAGAGCCTATGGAGATGGGAGAGGGAGCCACAGGTGGAGGAGGGGATCCTATGGATATGAGAGGGGGAGGTAAAGGCGGAGGAGAGGGATATCTGCAGGAGTTTATGATTATATAGTTGTAGACTCGGTTAGAGGATAGAGAGGTAGAGATTATAGCCAGAGATGTCCAATTGTTTGCACGGGAGGCTGAGTTGAGTGTAGTGGTGCAAGAGAGAGATGATCTAGTGGATAGATTGAGGGAGGTACAGGATAGAGTCCAAGTATTCGAGGGAGCATAGGCATAGGGTCTGACTGAGGTGGTGTTGAGGGAGATGTGGCAGGCAGGTGGAGAGATTAACTATTGGCGGGCACTATATGAGCAGGTTGTGCTAGTTAGTCAATGAGCACTGAGCTATTCCCAGATGTGGCGGGTGAGATTAGTGCAGTCGTAGAGGGCTTAGAGTAGTGGTGGTGTTTTGGGTCCTCGTTGGTGAGATGGTGGGGGAGGAGTAGGGGTTAGTGGTGGAGAAACATTTGGCCAGAGTGCTATTTGAGAGTTTCTATGCACTTGTTACTTTGTTATTTAGATTGTTACTTGGATGGCTCTTGGTAGCCGATATATTGTGACATCTTTGTACTCTGATATATGTATTCTTTTGTGATGCGATATATGAGCAGATCCCATGTTTAGTGATGATGTGATAGGCATATATATAATGACATGTATATTTTTATGCAGGATGATGATTTATGAGTTATGCTTAGATTCATGCTAAGGATGATTTTCTTTCTATATGTACATTGATGATGATATGATTTGTATATGCATGCTATGGATGAATTTTCTAATCATGTGGATGTAGGTAGAAGATGGATGATGCTTGTGTAATGATATAAATATGATGCAATGGTGATGATGTATGTTAAATGATGAGATGAGATAAAATGATATTTGTGATAGAAAATAATTGCTTATGTTGATGATATGATTTGATGATGATATGAGTTTTTGATGCATGTTTTTCAGATGAATCTAAGTGAATCTAAGTGGATCAAATGTTTATGTATGCAACTAGATGAATGCACTTAAATGGATGAACAAATGTTATGTATGAATGCCCTTAAATGGGTGTATCTAAATGATATGATGTTGTTGAGATGAATCTAAATGAATTTAAATGATTATAATGATTCAAGATATAACTAAGTGATAATGAGATTAAAATGATAATGCAAATAAATGCAACTAAGTGATAATGAATAACTGCACCTTAATGCAATTAAAAGATAATGAATAACTACACCTTAATTCAATTTAAAAGATAATGAATGTATTTTATGAATCTAGAGGAAACTAAAAATGCACCTACTAAATGAATCCTAAATGAACTTAAAGGATAAATATTTAATGTTTTTAAAGAAATGCACTAAATGGATGAAGGAATGTTCTTAATAATGGAGAAACAAATCCACTTAAATGAAATGCAAGTAAATGATAATAAATGCACATGATGTGTTAAATTCCCTAATGTGATGAATAAATCAATGCACTTAAATGAATATCTAAATGAATTGAAGTGCGACTAAATGATAATGAACTGAACGCAGTTGATGTAACTAACATGATAATGACATGCCTTCATGATATATCAATGCAAGTTGGTGAGAATTTTCAGATGTGGAATGCAGATGTAAGATGATGTACCAGAGAACTCCATCATGATTTTGTACCCAAGACAAATTATATTAGGTTCTTTCTCATATAAGCCTGAATTACTTGCATGCAAACAATAGATATGAATATTGAATGAGCAAATGGATGGGTGATATGCAATGGAATGCAATATACACATATGAGATGAAATGACAATCCATAGAGTATTCATAGTGCTTTATTTTCCTCATCGAGCATGGTAGTATCGTTCTTGGCTGAGGTAGCAGGAACCAAGTTTGAGAATTTTACCTATAAGCAAGCATTTATAGACAAGGAAAAGTTACCCTCCATTCCGATTCATGTGCAAATGGTTGAGGTATACGCTGTAGTGAGTAAGCCATAGTGATCTATGACTGTATTTTTGCATATGATCGTGTAGCTTAGTGAACTTCCCACATAGACACCATTAGTAAATGCCCCAAAACTTCATTGGAATAATTCGTAGATAGAAAACAAAATGATATTTAGCAACTATCCTAGCTACTCTAATCACTTGTTGATATCCCAGAGTAGCGTAGGAAGTTGATATGAATAAATAAATAACAAACCGACCAAGTGCTTATTAGCTTAAACAGAATTTTCTTATCAAAGAAAATGTTATCATGTCTCTGTTTCGTGAGGAAGGATGCCTCCTTGTGAAGACGATTGTGTGTAGATGTTTTGACTTGGTTGATTGATTTGATAAGTGATCATTGTTTGAGTAGCTCAAAATGTATGTTTGGTGTCTATTGTGGTGCGTATGTACAAAGAATATTATATTTGTTTACCATGATTTTTATTTTTGATGTGTTTGACATGTTTTTGGATTTTGTGAATATTTTTTAATGCTTTTGAATTTTGTGAGTGTTTTTTAATGTTTTTTAATTTTGTGAGTGTTTTGAATGAGGAACTCAATGAATCATAAGTAATGTAGAATCCACTTCCATTAGTAGGTTAAGAGCATTGCCCCTAGTTTCAAATGTCACTATGAAAGTGGGATGTAGGACACATAGAGTACTAACCCTGATTGGAGATCAATGACAAGCCATGGTTTAAATAATGGATGGATGGATGCAATGGATGTGATCGCAACAATTCTAAAAGATAATGGAGCCATCGCTTTGTACGAGTGGCACCTGTTTGCTAGGTTTTCACCATCGTACTTACCCAAGGTGCCAGCACAGTGATTTTCATTGTTTGGATGTATGATTTTGCTTTACTATTTTCTGAATGCTTTTGGTATTTTTTGATATAGTGGACGAGCTTGATGCTCTGCACAACTTATGTATGAAACCGTTTGAGGTGCATGTTGTTGATCGGATCTGCTAGCGGTTCTCCTTTTGAAGTTGCCAACTGATATGCCCTAGACCCAAATACAACAGTGATAACATATGGACCCAGCCAATTGGATTCAAACTTGTTGGCAAATGCACACTCCAATGAGACATTATAGGTGATTGAAGGTTTTTTCATTGATGGAAACCTTACAATCCTATGACACCGGCAAGGCAATTCACTAGCACTAGCAAGATCAGACTTTACACTGGCACACAGACCACTAGCACCGACAGTGAAAGGAAGCATACCGACATAGAAGCCGACAGGGATTTTGTTTATAATTTATTTTGTTTATTATTGTAAAATCATTGTAAGCCAACTTGGCAAGTTGTAAAATGCCTCTTATATAAGAGAGTTCATTATAGAACATTGAAAGAAGTATAATATAAGCATGGAAGAATGTAATTAGGCAAAATAAGGCAGACCTATTATGCGAATTATAGGTTAAGGGTTTATGTAATAAGCAGAGCTATAAACCGGTACTAGATTTGGCATAGTAGATGCTATTTGAAGCAATACATCACATTGGATTTATATAATCCTTTTTATAAGTCAGTGAGACTTCCCATTTTGTAATTGAGCAGTGAGCTCTATGCACTTGGCCTTCCTGCATGTGCAGGCCCCTCTTGTAGCAATAATATTCTCTTATTGGCCAGTAAGTGAATATTGTGGGTCACAAATCCCACCGAGGTTTTTCCCACACCGGGTTTCCTTGTTAAACTAACGTGTTATGGTGTATTTTTCATGTGGTTGTTTCTATCTTTGTTTATTGCATTACTTTCTATTTACCGCTACATAATTTTAATTTGCTCTACATGTTTTAAGTTAAGAAATTCATCAAACCGGCTAGATACTAATTCACCCCCCCCTCTCAATATCTGTAGGAATCCTAACAATTGGTATTAGAGCCTGGTCCTCTATTTTCAAAAGCCTAATAGCTTGAGGAAGATCTTGACACCGGTAGAGATGGAAAATTTAATGAAGCAACTAGAAGCAGCTCTCTTAGACTATGATACAGAAAAGTTGAAAAATATCAAACTTGAAGATGATCTAAAGGCAGCTCAGGATATTATTCAAGCACTTCAAGAGAATTTTACCATTGCAAGAAATAAGATAAGAGAACTTTGTGAAAAGATGCAAAATGAGAATGATGAAAAGGAATCTCTTAATGAGTAGATAAACAAGTTGAAACAAGAGAACATGACAATAAAGAATGAGATGCAGGATATGACTACAAGATTTTGTAAGTAAATTGAAGATAGAAAGAAGAATGAAGAAGATTTGACTAGAAGACTAAGTGATGTAGAAAATGAGAACACCAGACTTAGCTATGAAAATGATTTGTTGAAGACAAATCTGATGCATACACAAAATGACTCCAATGAACTTATGAGGCAGAAAGAGATCTTAGAAAGAGAACTGGATACTGCAAATCAACACAAAGAGAAATTCAAGAAAAGCTCAGAAGAACTTGGTGACTTGTTGAAGAATCAAAAACCTAATGGTGACACTTGTGGACTTGGCTTTGAAGTTGGTGAAAGCTCTGGTATTGCAAACACACAGGATCATAGCAAACCAGTAAGACAACCTACTACTTATAAATTCAATGGAAAATGCTTTAACTGTAATAAGTATGGTCATAGAGAAAATCAATGTAGATCTAGAAATTATCAGAATACTAATACACCCACCGGTCAATGTTCAAAATGCAACAAAGTTGGTCATAATTCTGAAAATTACAAAATGAATGTGAGATGTTATGTTTGTGGAAGATTTGGACACTTATCTAATCAATGCAGAACGCAAACCGACATAGGTTATGGAAAGGCTATTCAAAAAAATAATGTGACTTGTTATGCATGTAACAAAATTGGGCATATTGCTAAATTTTGTAGAAGCAAGTCCTCACCGATAAACAACAAAGGTCCTAGTTTGAAAAGAAAAGAAATAGTTGAAGAAGTTAAGCATGAATTTTCAAAATAATGGATCAGGAAATCAGAATTGAATGTGGATAGGAATACTCCTCCACCTGCAGAATAGAGTAGCACTCCACCAGTAGGAGACTCTTCATCTAATTGAAGAAAATTCCCTTGAGGGTTTGGCAATCAAATGTGAAATATGCTATTATCCCCTCGGTTGATGGTAAGAAGTTGAAATTACTTCTAAACCAGCAGATAAAGTTAAGTGATTACTTAACTGACATGCATTAAATATGGTAGTTGACAGACTAACATTATAAATCATTGTTTTTGGCTCCATTTTACTTCACCTAGAATTCAAACATTCGTAGAGCGCGAAATTTCCAGAGCTAAGGCATTTCGAGCAAAGAAGCAAAGCAATTCAGCAATCAATCTTTCCAAATGTAGAAAAAGGTATTTATAATCATGGCATCTTCTTTTGTACCTGAATTCATAGCAAACCCTACTATAGTGGAAATAATCAAGCACCCTAGGCCTGTATTTCAATTAGTTCCCAAAATAGCAAAGAAGGATGATAATGTTGGTGTATTTTCTCAAATCCCCAAAGGAGTAGTTTTTGCAGAAGACCCTAGAATGTATATTCATTGCCACATAGAAGAATTAGGTGATGAGGAAATTTAAGACATGTACAAGACTATCATATGTTACGATTCCGGTAATGTGAAACCTGAACACAAAATAATTGAAACCCTAGGATTCACTGAAATTCTTAGCATTCTGGATTTCCCTAAGGAAGTTATAAGAATAGTATTGAGCAAGGTACATGGTGCATTCTTTTGGCTAGATTCAGTTCATAAAATTAATAAGGAGGCTGTAAAAGCTGTAACAGGGTTACCCTCCACCGGTAACAGACCTGACAAGACAAAGAAGGTCTCAAATGACCTAGTAATGAACCTAACAGATGCAACATCCAACAAGAGATCTTTAAGGTTGAATGTTATAACTAAAATCAATGTGAGATTCATTAGCATGATTTTAGGCTACAAAACAAGACATGCAAACAGACTAAATTCAGTTTCCAGCTTATGCATAAAGAGTGCTTATGGCATGATCAATGATAATGTGAAAATTGATGTGTGTGAATGGTTGAAGGATGAACTTATTGACAATCTGGGAAAGATCAAGAAGGACAAAAAGGGGATATTTAGATTTGGTAATTTTCTTGTCTGTTTAATGCTACATATAACAAAACAGGTGCCCAATATAGGTAACAAAAATATTGGTTTTGACATACTGGTAGGCAAACAACTGTCCGACTTATTGAGCAACATGGATGAAAACAAAGAAAAGAATATTAATGAGTACTTTCAAGCATTAAAGGCCCAGATGAACACTAGAATCAGATTATCACAATAAATTGTAAATAAATATTAGGGTGACATGCTTTTTGTGATTAAGAAGGATGAGATCTGGATGGAGGCGGTTATCCCAAGAACAATTTGGGTTACTGAAATGGGTTATGAAACAGATGATCACATAATTAAAACTTATGCAAAAGCCCTTCTGGAAGCACCCAAGGAACTTGAGGAAAAGGTATTTGGCAGTGCTAAAACCATTGAAAATCAAATTCAATCTAAGAAGAGAGTGAAGAAGGTAGAAGCAACTATGAGAAGAGGATCAAGGTAGGTTGAGGCTATCAAAGAAGATGTACTTAAACAAACCGGTATCACTGAAGATGAGTTAGAAGCACTACAGCTTGAAACTCACCTTTCACCGGTAGCAACTTCTTTAGAGAGTGATATTCCAGCCACATTTAAAAGAGTTGTGAGGAAAAGAGAACCTTCACCGGTAGCTACACCTTCGCCTAGAAGAACTAGACAAAAACAATAGGCAGTGAGGCTCCCGGTTAAGAAAATAACTCCTAAGAAGAAAAAGTTAACACCAAAGAAAAAGACTCAACAAAATATTGCTCCAATTGACAGACTATTGGATGAAGTAACAGAGGAAGGAAAGATTCTGAACATCAACAAATTATATGATTCATTATTAGTTGATGACAAAGAAAAAGTTGAAAACAGTGTAATTCTACACTTGGATATCTACAAGAAATTCTTGATGCAAGTTGTGGATGAATTACCAGCTGAACTGTTTAAGAGACTTGAAGCAAGAAGGCAAGCTGTTGTAGAGCTTGACAAGAAAATAAAAGTGGAAAAACTACTTGTTGTTTACCCAGTAAACTCATCCAAGGAAATAGATGATCTAATTGTAGAGGCTAACCAATCAGTATTCTCTACTACACACCAGCATATTGCACTCATGGTTGGTAGAGTAAATTAGGTTGCAGAGGAAACTGCAAATGCATGGGACATATTCCTTGTTGAGAAGGAAAAATAGGAAGAGTATAGAAACCCCAAACCAATCAAAGTATATTAGAAAGACAAGGATAAGGGAAAAGGCAAGGTTGGTGGACCTCTAAGCATCAAAATAATAGATAATCTACCCCCACTACCTCTAGATACTCCACCAGTAGTTACAATTGAAGATCAACTGACTGATGAGAGTATGGATATACCAAAAGAGGATACAAATCCTAATACACAGTTGATATTGATACTTAGAAAGTTAACATTGTGGTAGATAAGGACACAACTGGTAAGACAAATATGGCTAGTGAGCCATCGATAACAGATAAAACAAATAACACAGAAGGAAAACCGGCAGATAGTACCATAGAACAACAGGCAGAGAAACAGGCTGATCAACAAATAGAACAACAAATAGAGCAACAGGCTCCAGCACAGCAACAGGTTAATACAAAATTAGTGCCACCGGTAATAGCAGAGCAAGACAAACCATTGCTTAAGAAAATGGAAACACAGAATGACCTACCAGAGGTCACCACAAGCAAGGATATTGCTCCCACCGGTGGAATTCAAAGTGTTGGCTCTTCAACTGCAGGATTCAAATCAACAAATGTAACTAAAGTTCTTTTAGACTCCATAAAGAAAATAACAGATTGTAGCTCTCAGGCATACAGAGCTATAGATGATACAATTCCAATTTTGAAGATGATAGCTCCAAAATGTAATGTAGATAATAAGGATTCTTTGAGTCAACTTGACACTTTGTCTAAGTATATTACTAACAACACTGTGATAGTTGAACAAATTAAAGAGGAAGCATTCAAGGAGAGGTTAGAAAAGGAAAAACAGAAATTCTTTGAGGAACAAATAAAGAAGTGTACAAGGCATTTTGACACACTTCTACCAGAACTGTGTAGCACATTGAAGGAATTCAAGACTTTGTACAGAGACACTTGTAAGACTAACTTTTTGATAGTTGACATAGATAGGAAAATGAGCAAGATACAGCAAGAAATTAATAAACTAGTTGACAATTTCATTAATTCATTTGATTCATTATCAGTTTTTTAGCAGAAGATAATAGGTTTTGAGGAAGAACTACTAAATCTAAAAAGAGAAAAAGAGAGAATAAAAAGTAAGGCTAAGGATCTGAAATGGAGACTAAGTCCAAAACTAGACTACCTAGCATCCTTAAGGAAAGAAATATATGATGCATTGGTACAAGGACATAAAACACCGGCAGAGCAAATGCAACACCTCATCGGTACAGTTCAAAGGATAGAGGCAGCAATAAAAGATAGTAAAAAGTTTCTTGAAAGCCTAAATTTGGTTTTGGCGGATCTTTTTCAAATTGTAACAAACCGGTTACAAGGTTGAGACAAGAAACCACACTCTATTGACACTTTGACAACCTTTGTCATTGATGCCAAAGGGGGAGTAGTGGTATGAGAAAAATAATCAACAAAAGACTCATCTGCTCAAGGGGAGCTCACATATTCTTTTGGTACACATTCTTCGTAAAAAAATTTGGACTACAATTTTTGGATACACTTTTGAATTTTTCTCATGAGTGTTGCCATCAATGCCAAAGGGGGAGATTGTTGGCAAATGCACACTCCAATGAGACATTGTAGGTGATTGAAGGTTTTGTCATTGATGGCAACCTTACAATCCTATGCCACCGACAAGGCAATTCACCGGCACTAGAAATATCAGACTTTACACCGGCACACAGACCACCGGCACTGGCAGTGAAAGGAAGCATACCGGCACAGAAGTCGACAGGGATTTTGTTTATAATTTATTTTGTTTATTATTGTAAAATCATTGTAAGCCGACTTGGCAAGTTGTAAAATGACTCTTATATAAGAGAGTTCATTATAGAACATTGAAAGAAGTATAATGTAAGCATGGAAGAATGTAATTAGGCAAAATAAGGCAGATCTATTATGTGAATTATAGGTTAAGGGTTTATGTAAGAAGCAGAGATATAAACCGGTACTAGATCTGGCATAGTACATGCTATTTTGAAGTAGTACATCACATTGGATTTATATAATCCATTTTGTAAGTCAGTGAGACTTCCCATTTTGTAATTGAGCAGTGAGCTCTAGGGACTTGGCCTTCCTGCATGTATAGGCCCCTCTTATAGCAGTAATATTCTCTTATTGGCCAATAAGTGAATATTGTGGGTTACAAATCCCACTGAGGTTTTTCCCACACCAGGTTTCCTCATTAAACTATTGTGTTATGGTGTGTTTTTCATGTGGTTGTTTCTATCTTTGTTTATTGCATTACTTTCTATTTACCGGTACATAGTTTTAATTTGCTCTACATGTTTTAAGTTAAGAAATTCATCAAACTGGTTAGATACTGATTCAATGCCCCCTCTCAGTATCTGTCGGAATCCTAACAAAACATTCCCTAATGTTCTTTGTTTGGTTGGTTACAAGGATTTTCTTTGAGAACAAGATCACCTACCTCAAATGTGCAAGGTTTGACCCGATGATTGTAGCTTCTTCTCATGCATTGTTGATAGGCTTTGAGGTGGTTGTATGTGGCTTGTCGCCTTTCATCAAGAAGTTCTAAGTCCTGAAGATGGGAGATGCGGTATGCTTCATCATCTATCAGATTGTGCAAGGGGACCCGTAGAGATGGTATTTCAACCTCAATAGGCAGGATGACTTTTGCACCATAAACTAGTGAGTAGGGAGTTGCACCTATAGGGGTTTGAATGCTAGTTCAATACGCCCATAGTGTTAGATTTAATCAAATGTGCCAATAACGACCAACATCATTGACCATCTTTTTAAAGACCGTCAATATGTTTTCATTTGATGCTTTGGCTTGACCATTGCCTTGTGGGTAACATGGGGTGGAAAAGTGGTGTTGGATGTGAAACTTCTCACAAAGCTCATGGACATCCTAATTTTTGAAAGGAAACCCGTAATCTGTGATGATGGACATGGGTACACCATACCGGCAAATGATGTAATTAAGGATGAATGAGGCGATCTTCTAGTCTGTGACTTGGGTAAGTGGAATAGCTTTGATCCACTTTGTGAAGTATTCGGTGGTGATAATGATAAATTTATGGTTGTTGGATAAAGATGGATGAATTTTATCCGCAAGGTCAAGTCCCCATTGACAAAAGGGCCATGGTGTTGTGATTGGTTGCAATTCCTATGCTAGTGCATATATCAAGTCTCTGTGAACTTGGCCCTTCTTGCATTTTCTAACAAAATAGTAGGAGTCTTTTTCCATGGAGGGCCAATAGTATCCAGCACGCATGATTTTCTTTGCTAGCAAAGGACCACTTGAGTGAGCCCCACAAATTCCTTCATGTACCTCTTTTAAGGCCTCTATTATCTCATCTTGTTCTAGACATCGAAGGAGAATACCATCAAGACTTCGCCTGTATAGGGTGTCAGAAATGATGGTGTATCAAGTGGTTTGGCAGATGTTGGTTTTTCATTGGTTATTGGATTGGTTTGGAGGAAGTGTGTGATCATGGAGGTAAGTGAAGAATTCACCATACCATGGGGATTCGGAACTGACAAGGTGACATATCATATCAGTTTGAGGGATATCATACAAGGGGATCCAAAGCTGTTCTACCAATAACTCATATCATTTCAAATTTTGTGCAAGATGCAGGAAAGATGCAATTGTAGCCATTGTGTTGGCAGCTCAATTCTGATTTCTAGGTACTTGCTCAAATGTGATAGTTATAAATGATTCTTTGTAATTATCCACCATCCCTTCATACAACATGAGCTTATCATCCTTATTTGGGTACTCATCGGTGACTTGTTGGATGACTAATTGAGAATCTCCATATACCTATAGCTCTTTTAGATGCCATTGTATAGCCAATATGAGTCCTATGATTAAGGCCTCATATTCTTCTATATTATTGGTGCATGGAAAAGTGATCCTGTATGACTTCAAGATGCTGTCACCTTGAGGTGTGATGAAAAGAATACCTGCCCCCGAGCCATGTCTAGTGTATGAGCCATCAAAATAGAGCTTCCAAGGTTGTGATGTTGTGATCATGAAGATCTCTTCATTTGAAAAATTGGAAACAAGAGGATGGTCACCTGTGAGGGGTATATTAGCCAATTGATATGCAATAGCTTGCCCATTGATAGCCTTGCAGTCCACATACTTTATATTAAATTCACTCAAGATCATAACCCATTTAGCCAAGTAGCTTGTTAATGCTTCCTTGTTGAGTAGGTACTTGAGTGGATCAATTTTGACGATGAGTTGTACCTTGTGCGTTAACATGTAGTGCATCAATTTGGTGGCTGCCAAGATAACTGCTAGGCAAGATCGCTCAATAGGTGTGTAATTGATTTCATATCCTACCAATGTGTGAGAGATATAGTATATAGCACATTCTTTTCCTTCTGCATTTTGTTATGCCACCAGTACTCCTAATGTTGTATTTATAGCTGAAATATATAGCAATAGAGGTCTACTTGGATCTAGTGGGATAAGCAACATTGTATTCATCAGGTAGTCTTTAAGCATTTGGAATGCTTACTGGCACTTTGTATCCCATTGAAAGTGGATATTCTTATCTAATAGATGTGTGAAGGGATGACACTTATCAGCCAATTATTCAATGAATCTCCAAATTGATTGTAGACACCCTTGTAGTGTCCTTAACTGACTGATGTTCTTCGCAGGTGGAATGTCCATGATTGCTTTGACTTTCATTGGATCTACTTCAATGCCTTTGCTTGAGACAATGTATCCTAGGAGTTTCCTTGAGGTTACTCCCAAGACACATTTCTTTGGATTAAGATGGACATGATATTGCTCTAATCTATCAAAGATTTGACCCAATATTGCCAGATGACCTTCTCTTATTAATGATTTAGCTAGTAAATCATCAACATAATATTCCATTATGGTGTGCATCATGTCAAGAAAGATGGTAGTCATAGCTGTTTAATAGATTGGCCCTACATTCTTCAGACCAAATGGCATCACATTCCAACAGTAGGTTCCCCATGAGTATGTGAAAGAAGTTTTATGTTGATCTTCTGGAGCAATCTTGATCTGGTTGTATTTTGAAAAGACATCCATAAGAGAAAGCATTGTATGACCCACTATTAGATCGATGATCTTGTCAATGTTTGGTAAGGGGAAGTCATCTTTAGGGCATGCCTTGTTCAAATCTCTAAAGTTTGTACAGATATAGATGCCCCCATTAGGTTTGCCGACAGGTACAATATTGGAGATCCAATCTACATAATCGATTGGTCAGATGAAACCAACATCTAAGAGCTTTTTGATTTCTACCTTGACAAGAACAACAATCTATGGGTTCATCTTTCTGAGCTTTTATTTTACAGGTTTAGCTCCTGCTGCCACGGTTAGGTGATGCATGACCAAATCAAGATCTAAGCTAGGCATGTCTAAATAAGACCATGCGAAGTTGATTTGACGCTTCTGAAAGAATTCCATAAATTTTGGTTGTTCCTCTGGAGTTAGTAGAGATGCCAAATATATTTGGTGAGGAGTCTAAGGGGTCCCCACTTTGAATTCTTTTGTTTCTTCGATTAGGATCATGGATCTCTCTTTATTTGTACTAGAGGGGAGGATGTCAAACCTTTCATCTGCAGGCGCCTCAGAGAGGTTTCCACCTTTGGATACACTCTTTATTTTTACTTTTTTGGGATCAATAAGTGCCATGGTGTTGTTTTCACTAGAAGATCCATGTTTTATTGTGATATTTTTGCAACTGAAAGGTTTGGCAACTGCCCCAAAATATGTTGCGCTATTAAGTTCAATAGCAAATCTAGCTTTATGATCCCCACTTGGTATGTTATCCCGTATTTCTAAAAAGTCGATGAGCGCCTCATCCTTTTGGAAGTAATCAAGACATGGGGGATTTGGCTGGTTCCAATCGATGAGTTCAGGGTGGATGATGGGCATGACCTCATCAATTAAGTTGAGTTTAGAGAAGGCTTTAGTGAGGGTTAAGATAGATGAGTGAAGTTTGTCAATGGTACTCCCCTTGTCAGATTTTGGTGTAGGATTTGATGTAGGGCCTGTAGAAGTTGTTTCTTGCTCACAAACCCAAAAGGTTTTAATAAATATTTTCTCTCTTTTGTAGGGGATGTTTCTCACACCCTTTTTTTCTCCTTTTCTCTAGTTTTGAGAGTTTGCATTAGTTTGCACATGGGTAACTAATAAAGTCTTTATTGTTGATACCTTTTCATGCTTGCATTCTTCATTATTACTTTAGCTTATCACTAATTTTATCTTAAGGGGTATCACATGTATTATTTTCTTTTCTTTTTTCTCTCTTTTTGAGAGGATTTTCTCCCATTAGGCCTTTCTCCTTCTCTCTGATTGTGATATGTGGGATTAATTTGTACATGGGTACATAATCAAGACTTTATTGTTTGGACCCATTCAAGTTTGCATTTTGTATTAGCTCTTTTTCTTATTCCTAAGTTAATCTAAGGAGGGTTGTTGGAGTAATTAGGAAATTTTTTAATTAATTCTATAATTAGGTCCCCATTACATTATTCACTTAAGCTAAAATTACGTAATTTTTTCTTTAATTAGATTAGGCTAATAATGGCTTGTGTTGTCACATTCATTTTGATTATGACACTTGGCCCTAGCAAATTTAATCTTACTTTACGGTTTGCATCTAGGGTTTCATTCATCCTTTTCATTGGGATACATTCATTCATTATAACATTAATGTTTGTTCATAAATACACAATTATCAAGATGTTGAGAAATTATTCATGCTTGATCTCTATTTCTAATAAGTGTTGTGATTGTAGGTGATTCATGGACTTGTAAGGTTGAACAAATAACTCCAACAAAAGGAAACCACTTTTTGAGAAACTATGGTTGTAGGTGGTAAGCTATAGTAGTGAATTATTTACCATCGGTGGTTGCCACCCCAATTTTAGATTTGAGAAAATAAATAAAAATTAGGAATAAACACCAATTCAAATACCTAAAAGAGTGTTTGACACATTGGATTTCCCAAAATAAAAAGATAAAAAATGCATTATTTTCAAATATGTAGGACTAGTAAATTAAGTTGAGAAATCAAATACAATTAATAGTGCATATATAAGTCTTTGGACATGTAGTGTCACGGTTAAAACACTTCATTGGTGAAGCGGTCACCATGCTTCAAATTCCTACTGGGCATTTGTGCTCGCAAGATTTGAACAAGTGAAGTGTGGGGATGAGGTCCCCTGTTTGTGCCCTCACTAGTTCATAGCTCCAAGTCAAAAGTGTTTACCCCTTAAGAAAAAATAGTGCATATAAGAGCACATATAGTAAAATGTAATTAGTCAACCATGCTTTATAAAATGAGAAAATATTTATTCACTTATCTCTAGTTGTGGCTTGGTAGTGTTGTAATACAAAATATTTCTACATAATTATTAACAAAATACATGCTTGACTTATAGTAGAATGAACTCTATTTTGACTTTTAGTAAGATCAAGATGTAAAGTTGATATGTTCTAATTTCATAGGAGAAAATTAATTTGAGTTTAGTAAATAAATTTGAGTTGAGTAAATAAATTTGAATCAAGTGAATAAATTTGGAGATTCTTGCATTTTAATTCCTATTAAATCCCCTCTTTTGAGTATTTAAAAAAAATACAATTAAGAAATATTGATATTTATTTAAGCACATTTAAGGATTTTCCTACTTGTAAGATTCATATTATCCTTAGTTAAAACCTTGAGTAGACAAATTAAATGTCACACAAACTAATATAGAAGACAATTTTATTATATTTTTTCTTAGTCTCTTTAACCAAAAGACATAAAGTTGCTATGCAATATTCTTATTTGCTATTACATATGTTAATGATAATATAACATAATAATAATGTTATACTTTTGTGATAATGTTATGTAACAAAGTTTGATGGATTTGGATTGTCTAAAATGAGTTAAAGTTTGTTTTTTTTATAAACATTCTATTAACTTTTTTATAAACATTTTATAATACAATTTAAAATACCTTTTTTTTGCTTGGAGTCACACATAATGTCTAACAGGAGTTGGCTGACATGAGCACAATTTGAATTTTGAATTTGGACTTTTCAAAAGATAGGGGTCAATTTTATAGTTGAATTTCATAATATAATTTTGAATTAGACAAGAAAATAGAGAAATTAAAGATTAGAACCAATTCTTAAAATATATTGATACAAAATTAAATTAGATTAAAAAAATATACTCTCTAAAATTAAAGTATATCATATATACTAATCATTCATAAAAAACTAAAACAAAATTTAAATATATATATATATTTCACCTTTACACATTTATAAACAGTATTGCTAAGTGGACTTACCTATGTATAATTTTCAATTAATTGAAAAACACCAAATAACTATAAAGAGAATAATAAACAACAAATAATAAATATTATTATCATAATTGAAGCGAATCTCATCCTTGGTCTTGTGATCTTTTACCAAAGATTTCCAAGCTCCTATTTGAAAACTATAGATATTATTGACATAGGTTGAAGCCGATCTCATCCTTGCTCTTGTAATCTTCTACCACAGGATTTCCTAGCTCCTATCTTGAAACAATAGATATTATTGACAATAAGTTGAAGCCAATTCATCCTCGCTCTTGTGATCTTATATCACAGGATTTCCGAGCTCCTTTATTCAAATAGGATAGTATTATCACTTGACATTCAAACCTTCCCAATGAAAAGAAGAGTATCGCTAGGAACCCAGTGACAAAATTCGCCCTCTCCTGGTTTTAGTTTGAGGTCGAGCAGCTCCAGGCTTTCAGCAGGATAAGGTTTAGTATCCATATGACATTCAGCAACCACGTTCTGCTCAATTCCACTTTGCTCATCCTTCAATGCTACCAAATACATATTTGTACTCTTCACATAATGACAGTAATAAACTTTAAAAGGAAATAACATAGAGTGACAAGCCACATGTTTGATTGAGGATAGAGCCAAGAGTTTTGCGCCCTTTACTGTAACCACACGTTTGGAGAGTTTTTCGGTTGAGGCAATGCCCTCCACCACTTCAACATTCTGCTTATGGTTGGACCCACCAATGACACTGGACAGAAACTTTGCCATAAACTCTATAGAAATAACACATCTTTTGGTC
The DNA here is from genome assembly GCF_030272615.1 of Cryptomeria japonica. Taxonomy (NCBI): domain Eukaryota; kingdom Viridiplantae; phylum Streptophyta; class Pinopsida; order Cupressales; family Cupressaceae; genus Cryptomeria; species Cryptomeria japonica. The sequence continues at coordinate 241,106,660 of NC_081407.1, read as the reverse complement.
TCTATGCTAGAAGGAGGTGCTTCATATACCTTAAGAGTTGAAGCCATTTCCTTTATTAGAAGCTCCCATCCAGTGGATGGAATGTGAAAGGCCTCTACTAAGTTCAACACTTGTTGGCTTTGGAAAGGAATGTTTTGTGCAATTTTATGTGGGAGAAATGACACATTCTCATTGACAGCATCGTCATGAAAATCAGGAAATATCAGCTTTTCTCCAACTGTAAGAATTTCTTTTACTCGGAAGAAATTACTGTGTAATTGCTTCCCCTCCACGTCATTTGGCATTACTGTTTGTGGGCAACCAGTCACAAAACCATCTTGTACAAGGTCTAGTAGCTTTCTTTTCTTGTATGGTTTCCTTGCATCGCATGGATCCAACTTTGATATCTGAGTTTTTTCACATAAAAGCCCTGCTCTTTTGCACAAACTATTTTCCTCCGCAATAGCTTGCAGGCCTTTTGTTGCAAACCCCTCTGCAAGCAACAAAGTTTCCTCATGGTTTAAGGGAGACATAAACCGAGCCAGTTCGCTGGGCATCCTTAGCCCATGGAGTTCATCTTTCCATACAGACAACTCTGACACATCACCAGCCTGCCAAATTTGAACATGATGCAAATAAACGAACATATTAAATTTCATCCTGATAATAGATCTTTGATTTAAATATCAATTATATTAATTGCTATAATTAGAGATCTTTCTCATGATAGATTTTCAAATTTAAAGAAAATAAATAATACAGATTTTTCTAGAAACGGTTACTTTCTATCTACTTAACTATAAAAATCTCATATACAGTTTTCATGGGTGCATATATTTAATTACGACATACCAGAAGAAGATACATCATCAGACAGAATATGCTTCCACAGAGCCCAAGCTTGAGAATTGTAGTTCCAGCCATAGTGAAGAAAATCACCAAAACGCCACAAATAGTCTAGAGTGGAAGTAAATGAATTCCTTTTAAATAGAGTATCTTCATTGCATTATTGTTGTCGGTGGACGCTTATCATAATTATAATTCACAATCCGCGGTAATACCAATAAGGGAGATAAATTCATTTATCTTATCTTCTTTGCACTATTGGGAGACAAGTACAGTGGGCCACTACCCGTCACTGCTTCGGAAAGCAAATCTAAATGCCATCAATAATTCACAATCAGATAATCACCCTTGTGGTATGTATGCACTTATTTTTTTACTGTCTTAAGCTATCAAAACATTATAGAGAGTAGCAGAAGATATTTTTGATTGACATGTGATTTCTTATACATCCCCTTTTTTAAGAGTTGAAAGCTCAATGAGTTCTTAGGTTATTATTAATGATGGAAGGCGATCCCATTATTAGAAAACTGGAACCCTATTTCAAACGTGAGGTTTTGAAATGTTGAGATCTAGAGCCTACTGTGCGCTAGGCTAGAAAGTGCTATCTCAATTTGCATGTTGTGATGTCTCTGATCTTTCAATGTACATGAAGTATTTTTCAAATCTAATCAGACCAATCAATGTCGTTGACATTGCCATGCCAATCTGAAATCAACAACCCACATTGAAAATTTATAATGGATAGTTGTAGTCACTTTGTTCGAGCATGCAAGAAGTAATGGTGGAAGTGATTGTTATTGTTCAAATTATTTGTCATTGAAGGTAAATAAATAATGCAGTTTGATCATCATAACATCTAATTTCATTTACATCCAAAATTTTCAAGTGGATTGTGCTCTCTACGACATTTATATCAAACTTAGGGTTTGTTGGGAAAATCGAGTGGTTGTTTTGTGTTCGAATTTGTTCAAATTTTATGCATTATATATATTTGAGCTCGTATATGCCAATATAAGTTGAAATTATGTGAAGAAAAGGTGAAATCAGAGAGAAATGAAGAAAAACCCTAACATCTGCAACTACATAAAATGAGTCACTTAGTAAGCCAATCATCTACCTCAAAGAGAGAACTTGTTGACAAATCTTTTATGAGCAAATGTGTGTGGCCCAAGTGGTATAATGTATTGCAAATGTAGATAATAAGATGAAAGTCATGCTCTTATTGTGACTAATGTTGATAGATTTGTAGGATGAATACTTGACTTTGGTGCTTTAGATTATTTAACAAGATCAGATAAGGACATCATGAATAACTAAGTTCTTAATGCCTAATAGTGGCTATATTGATGTTTATGCTAAGGGGGATATTGATATGGGTAATAGATATTTTAATGGTGTTGTTTTCCTACCTAATTTCCCATTATCTTATTTCAGTATATTAAATAGCATGGAGTGCTCAATTTATTGAGTACGCTCCAGATTTAATGTTCATTTGTGATTTGGATAGCAAACATCTTGTTGCAATGGGTAAATCTAATCTTGATAATCCAATTCATACCTTATCCAAAAAAAAATTGATGGTGAATGTTCTAAAGTGGATTCCTTTAGGTCCAGCATGGGTAATTCTTCAAAGGGCCATATTGATCATTTGAACCTCATTGTTCTTCATCGTTTTGATGAGGCTACATCATCTCCTACTTCTATGACATAATCTGAGTAGGACATTTTTTTTTCTATAATTTACAAGTTGTGGGATAGCTACATGACAAGTATATCAGATTTATTTTGTCATTCTTCTTTTGCAAATTTGGAGGACATGTTTAAGAGGGTTTGTCTCCTATTTATTGATATTTCATCATCCAATGTTTTCACATTTATAGTGTCTTTGTAGATTTTTCCTAAGTTTCCACACATTCATGTTTTGTTTTCTTTGATTGGGGTAACACCTAAATTTGTTGAGACATACTCAGAGGCACTTGATCAGTTTCTAGAGATACACTTTATGTCTTATTTTCTATTGCATCTTCATGGAGATGGAATTTCTTTAGCATCATCTAATGGATCTCTTTCTTCCTAAGGGGAGACTTGTTGTTTGTATGCATTGGAATCTCTTTTTATTTAGACATTCTTCATTATCTCTAGAGATACTTCATTACTGAAGGGCTATGTATGTAGTCTCTTTCTCTCCTATGGGAGGAATTTATTATTGTATCTTCATTATGGATTTGTTTCTTGGGGGTATTGATGAGTCCTACATATATCATTCATTTCATCACTTGTACATTATTTCTTTTTTAATTCTTTCTTTTTTTGAGAAGTTTCTCTCATTTGTCTTTTCTAATTTACTCCAATTGTCAAAGATATTTTGTACATGGGTAGCTAAAATGGTCTCATAGCCAATACATCATCTCTATCTCATTTGTATTGGTTTTTACATACATAATTTGCACTTAAGGAATGGTGATAGTGTGAGTAAGATTTTATACCTAACTAATTCCTTAGCAGGTTCCTATTCATATGTTAACTTAAGTCCTTGCTATCTTTCTAGAAGTATTAGTTGTCAATGGGATCTTATCTCATTTACTTCTTGTGTCTTGGGTCATTTAATATTTCATTTAGTTAGTTGTTTCATGTTATAATATTAACACACATTTAAATATCTTGTTTAATCCTATCCTTCACCTTGCCTATATAAGCAAGGATATTGTACACTTTATAACATGTTCCATATATATTAAAACTTATCAAAATCATTTATTGCATACTCTCTTGTGGGAGGTTCTCTTTATTTTTTTAGGTGATCTTAGGGTGTTAAGATAATATTTAGCTCCTGCAATTGATGTAACACCCCACCAAGGAACTAGAGGATAAGAGAAAAATACACATTTATGATGTGGGAAAATAGGGTTCAATAGCTTGTATGGGAAAACTAGTAAGTCTAAAGCCTATTTTTGCTTTAATTACTTTGAGAGGAAGAATGATCCACTTGGCCCAATATGTTATTAGGCACAAGGTGAATTCAGTGGTCCCTTGTGGGGGTACTTGAAGATGGCTCTTTAATTTATGAAAAAATATGTAAAAATAGGGTGACAAGATGACCTTTCAATGTGCACAAGGAGATAGTGAGTTTGCTGACTTATTCCGATAGAACATCTAGTAGAGAAGATTGCAACTAACTCGGAGTCTAAATTTTAGGCAAAAGTGGAGGGAGCATGGTGATCTTCTCAGCTTGCCCTTGGGACTATGGTGATCTACTCAACATGCTCCCGACAGTTTCAATTCCAACTAATTGCAGACTATAGATCTCCACCTGCTTGTGGTATACTTTTTTTTTAAGGTTCCTCACCTGTTCTTGAGTACAAAAAGAGAAAAATGTGGGGTAGAAAAGGGTTTGCCAAAGTCAAACCCTTGTTTTGGAATTAACCATGAAATTTAATTGAAATACACTTGAAAGGAAAGCATGTTGATATATAGTAGATGCTAGATCTAAGAATTCAAATGTCTTATACACTGATGATGAAAATGCTTCTTTGAAGGTGGTCACAAATGTTGGAGCAATAAAATAACTCCAAAAAAGACCTAAAAAAGCATCATAAAAGGCATCCTTGCATGAAGGTTGTTGAAGGTTACTACAATGAAGAATATGGTGGGATGAAATTTCTTGAATGATTGAATTGAATTGTCTATATTTCTCCTCATGTGCTCTTCTAAGCATTTTAGTGTGAGAAACTCAAAGCAAGCTAACATGGGAAAATATTCCCTACTTAACCATGATAATCATTATGTGGTTTAAATTTGGGTCCAAACATGGGGGAGCATATCAATCTAATTGGCATGTTTCCTTATAAGTGGCCCCAAATTTGGACTCAAGGTCCAAAATGAGATGGAGAAGCCAGAATGAGATACAGAATAATTTTACATGCACCTTCAATCACCAAGGAGATATCCATAACAATAATTTTATATGCAACCCTAGCGAAAGAGGCATAACTCTTATGAGCCAAGGAAAAGATAATTGTGATATATCTTGCAACAACTATAAAGGGATCATTTTGAGGGACAAAAAGGAGAAAGATATACGTTCTCATAATTGACCAAAAATAATATCATTGATGAAAAGAGAGGAGGGAGAACAAGAATTCACACCTTCCTATCATTTCTAGGTAAGTGGATTCTTGGTGAAGGATATCACACATTTTGGCTCCAGGTGAAGGATTTGTTTAAAATAGACATACATTGTCAAGTGAGGAAGAGGTTGTACCCCAAGATACACACCTCTTGTATAAGAGAGAACCCTTGACCAAACAAACAATTCCACACAAGAAATGATATCTTATCATAAGAAAATACTACCAAACCAAGGGAAAAGTAGATCCTTAGAGAAAAAGATTGTAAACATCACTAAGTAAAGATCATTCATAAGAAGATGGCCTAATGCAAAAAATGAATTTCCAACCAAGGGTCATATATGTACTCACATGGAGAACCACCTTATGTGACAAATGAGCTCAAATTATGGAAAATACAACCCAAAGGAAAAGGAAATCTTTGAAAAAAGGGAGAATTGAAATATTATCCTTTCCCCCAAGCATGGAGAAGAGGAAGAATGAGTTACTATGTTTCTCAAAAAGTAAGATTAAAAATGAATTCATAACACCATGCAAAACAAAGAGTACTCTTAAAGGTAAAATGCTAAGATTAAATGGTGTGCAGGAACATAATAGGCAAAGCAGGTGCTTCTAGCTAATTCTGCCACTAGCCAAAAGAAGTGCTTCTGTTGGGTGATTAGCGAAATCCTCTTCATCAAAAAAGGGATAAAAGATATTATAAACACCTTTACTGAGAATTTGATGCCACATACAATTGACAAGCTCCTGAATATGACTCAGAAATTAACTGAAGATGTGAAGATCATGAAAATAGAGCATGAAGCTCGAATAGCCAATCTAGAGAAGAGTATGGATGAACTAAAGGGTAATCTCAAGGCTTTGGTGGAGATTAGAAAAGAGGCTATGAACAACAATGTTTAAGGCCTCAAAAAGGTGAATGAGAAAATTATCATTTAGAAAGCCCAACCACTCAGCAGTATGCTGCCTTCTACTACCAAGTCTAAAAATAAAAATTTGGATATAAATCCATAGGGAATGGAAGTGCAAGTGTCTATTGGACCTTCTTCCAAGACTGGGAGAAGGAGCCAGGAGAAAACTGGCACAAAGTTCATCATGGAGGAGCTCGAAGAAATAAACAAAAATATAATTTAGAAAAAAATTTGAGCTTATGAAAGCTCTTGGTTAGTTTTTTGGCTAGTTTTTTTGGTAATTTGGCCAAGGTTTCTATATATTTCATGTTAGGCTCCGAGGGGTGTCTCCCCTATTTTTATTTTCATTTGTCTATTGTTTCTTCTTTGGTTCATTGCTGGTTAATTATTTTATTTTTGGATTTAGATTTCGAGACCCTGTAAAACCTGTTTATCTTAATCAAAAAAATACAACATGTATAAAAGCTTTGATAAATGATTTCACAGTAGAAAATATCTTTAAAATCTAATGATTCCATATACTAGATTACTATGAATGAAAAGAAGCAACATAAATTGAAAGAAACCATTAAGTAACACATGATTTTGATAATTGTAACTAAGAAGGAATGTAATCACATGTGAAATAGAAAACCATTTAGATCTAGTGAATTCCATTATGAAACACCCCAAATCAGATCTGAAAATTATAAGATGGAAGAATAGGTCACGTTGTGTTCACCAAAATGTGATGTGGAGAAATAGGATTCAGTAGCTTACAATATTGGCAAACTAGGAAGCTTAAGACTTATTTTTTATTTAATAACTTTGAGAGGGAGAATGATCCACTTGGCCCAACATGTTATGAGGAACAAGGTGAATTTAGTGGTCCCTTGTGGAGCTACTTGAAGATGACTTTGCAATTTAGGAAGAAATATGTAAAGAGGGTGAGAAGATGTTCTTTTTGTGTCCACAAGGAGCTAGTGAACTAGTAGACTAATTCCAACAGAAGATCTAGTAGAGTAGAATTTAACTAACCCACTTGATATTTGGATGTGCACTTTGCATACCTTTTGACTAATTTTTTCCCTAGTGAACTTCACTCTAGTGAACTTCACTTGATCCAGTCACACTTTTAAATTCTAACATTTATGACAAAAATAAATTAAACAAAAATGAGAACATGAGAAAAACAATTACATAAATTTTAACCCATTAAAGATGAACAAAAATATAATTACTTTACTAGAAACACTACAGGAGACCTCTGTTTCTCATTTCAATGGTTGAAATAGGCTTCTCGTCACATACAACCATTTCCAAGCAATTGCAATTAAAGTTTGAACATAAGAAATTATTATCTAAGATTTTCCCCAACTTCAAGGAGTCTAGGAATAATAAAGCCAATAAATCTTGATTTGTTGAGAATTAATTTATAGATTTTTTGGGCAAATAACTAAGACATTAACTTATTCTTTTTATAATAATAGTAAGATTTTTTATAGATTAGGGGTAGTTAACTATTAGGTGGATTTATTCTACTTTTTCTCATGCATGTGAGACATTTCATATAAATTATTCTAAAATAAAATAATGCATAGATTTTTAAAATGTTTTAAATTTTATATTTTTTTAGTTTCTAAATAATATTTTTTGTTTTTTAAATTTTTATTTCTATTATATGTTATAATTAAAGTTCTGATTAATTAAAGTGGGATATGCCTGAACCTTTTGCATAATTAATACAAAGCACCTACTTAGGGCTCATGAGGGATGAGAACCCAACAAAAGACCAATACCAAAATACACCGAAAACTAGCAGATAAGAAAAACTACACCAAAATACAATTAGACAACAAAAAACCAGAAAACTAACCACCCACCAAAGACACAAAGAAATAGTCTACTGTGTGAGGGTATTATCAACTTGCCAATCATTGAAAATCAATTTCTCTTTATCAGCAAAAGACAAATTTTTATTGGAGCCTTTCTCAGAGGATACAATAGTCGAGTTCAAATTAGCCTTGACTCTAGAGGTGATGGTCGACACAATTATTAGAGACTCTGGATATCACTTCCTCTTATCCATCTTTCATATAGAGAGGGAAATTTATTCATAGCCATATCTTTGCTAACGGCAGTCATCTCCTCCACTTTACATTTTAGAGCATCATGATTTTCATTTAGTTCTTCAATATCATTTCTCTCATCCCTCTGATTGGTCCTTACATTGATTTCTTTCATTTTCTCCTCCACCACTTCCCAGTTTCAAGTTTCTTCACCATGTCGTTGGATGCCAACCATACCCTCTCGTCTTTCTCTTCCATAGCCCAACTGGTAGCATGTGCCTCTTCCTCAACAACCACCTCAAACTTGTTAATCTATTTTTAGCTACATTCAACTAGGAAAGAGTTGGTGAATGATAACATATTGTCTATTGTAGGTCTCATAGAGACCACTGACGTTATCGATCAAAGTAGTTAAATCAAGGTTGCGGGGATAATCAATAGGGAAAGAGGGAGGGGTACCTAAATGAGGCATGAAGGGGGCCTTCTCAACAAAATTATTTGGTGACCAATTAGAACTAGTGGACGTGGAAGAATCAAATTCTTGAAATCCCTCTTCCTCCTCCGAACTCACCACCCCAATTATTTAGAAGGGGGAGTAGGGGGATTTTTTCTATTTGGCCAAATGAATTGGGTTGACTTGGGAATATTTTTTTTATTCTTGGATGATGAGGCCAAATTAAGGTCAACCTTAGAAACTAGAGTTCTAGAAAGGTTCACCACAAGTGTGGAAATAGAAATGAGAGTAGAGGACACCTCATAGGGGGCCCACTAGATGGGGTAGTAGCCAAATGAAACTTATAAAGTTTCAAAATTAATCCCTAGTGTAGGAGGAGATTATTCTTGGCTCTAGATGAAACAACCAACTAAGATAATGAAGAACAAATCTAGAATGAGAAATTCATTTTAGTTTAATACCCAAGATGGTTCTACAAGGGGAAGAGTTGGGTGTGAAAATATTTGAACCTCCTATCCAATGTGATATACTTTATGAGAAAAAGTGCCACATCTTTCTAGAACCCAGGGAGATCCTCTTTGTTATAGCCACTCTGAAGTAGTGAAATGCCTTCACTTGATTTAAAGAATCTCTTAAAATCATCCTTATAACTCCCCTTAGGCGTTTTGGGGAAGGTCACACCATCTAAAGATATGCTAGTAGCAACAACAATAGTCTCTACATATATTGAAAAAACCACTCCTCCAATTTGAACTTTACCTTTCTTGCATGACTGAGAAAATTGCTCTCAGAGGACAAGGTCAAAACCCCTCATTCCTTTGACATATTCTGCTAAGTTACCATTCACCACCATCTACCACAACTCTCCATTATTTTTGAATTCATCACAATTATCTGATTTAGTTTGGATTAGGTCACCACCCATAGCTAGATTCTCACAATAAAAGTAGAGGCTAAAATAGGTAAGGGGATCTATAAACCAATAGTAAGAAAGGGAGAACATCGGATGATATTGGGGGACGTGTTTACAATTTATTCCAGTATTAAAAACCCACCTCCAAAACAATAAATGATTGATAGATAAGGTGGCTATGACAAGAAGTAAAATGGCGATCTTGGGATTATTTTGCATCATTGGAACTTATGTTAGCTAGGATAGTGGCATAAATATCTTCAGATACTTTGTGCAAAACCATCCATATTTTAAGATGATTGGATAAAGGTCCAAAATTAGCTAGCCTATCCGATGACTTATTTCCTTCCTGTTAGGTGTGATTAATTTTGATGTGGCCTAACATATGAAGAAAATTAAGACATTTTGAGATGAGGTTGTTCAAATTTCCAATTTAGCCTATCTTTCCTTTTAAGCACCATTATGGCATTATTAGAATCATCTTCTATGATGAATTTTTCAAATCCTCTGTCCTCCACAAGCACTTTTGCAAAGCTTGATGTTTGAACTCCAAGGTTAGCCACATAGGCTAAAATCGGTCTTCCATTTGAATCCCTTATGACCCCACCTAACCTAAGTTTCCTCTTGACGACCCGTCAAAATTCAATTTCAGCCAAGTAGTGTCGAGTATATTATAATGAAAGTTATATAAAGATGTATGTTTTATAATTTTAATTTTTAAATTAATTTCATTATATTTCTTACATATATACTCATTATCATGAATTTTTTATAGGCAACCTTTCAATATATCATTTCTGATCATATTGTGCTGTTACAGTTTTCGTTTCTCATTTCTCTTAACATAACTCTATTATTATCATAATTAAGTTCTCCCCTATTATCGCAATCCATAAATGCATGGTTCGATAGATAGTTATAATGGCAAATTTCACCTATTCCACTATGTGAAGTAGGTGAAGATAACACTCTTATCAATCAGAAGACTTTGACATACAAGTACTTCTAACTTTGAGCTGAAGAAGAATTGTAGAATACGTATTAACATTTTCTCGATAATACAAATAAAATTTTGGTCATTCATTATTCGGGCATTACACGAAACTAAGCTATCCCACTGCCCACGAAGTATAAGTAAAGCGAGATTACAATTTTCTGCCTGCAAACATTTCTTCCACTTTCCACAAGCATCCGGTTTCATGTGGAATATAATTTTATCTGGAAAATAGTATCTTGGAAATAGAAAAAATCAAGATTAACCAGAACTTAAATTTGGTGAACGAAGTGAAGAACGGAGATGATTTGCACGTTTTTCTCTCTAGTAGAAATATTTGTCACTTGCATTTTCATTGTTCTGAATGTACGACATTTAATTTGCACAACTTTAGTTTGTTTTCATTGTCATTAATTGAATCTTGACCCATTCTCACTGCCCACAAAGTAAACAGGCCGAATGAAAGCTCGCATGCTAATTTTTCCTTTCCGTACGAGAAAGAGTAGAGTTACGTTTATGGCCGTCTCATTCCTGGAAGCTTCACACTCTTCCACTGACATGGTAACTTTCCTCCCATTTTCTCTGTTGTTTTTTCCATGCGAGAAGAGTCAATACCTACCATAATCAGCGTAATGAGTGAAGATTGCTAACTTGGCAGCTTCCATTTGTATGCTTGTTGACTTGGACCACGCGAAGCAGACCATTTTGACGGTGCGTTTGCTTCTCAGAAGGCTGTGAAAGCAAACAAACAAATTAAAATCCTTTCTTCCTGCTGTTTGTTTTCTATGCCTTTGCATTTGTGGTATAAATTTGATGGTCTCGGTAAAACTACGAATGGTCTTTCACGCGGCAGCGCTTATTTCGCAGTCACATTTGACCGTTTTTAATATGAAATTGAAATTTATGTTTTATTTTGAATTTTAATTAATTAATAAATATCATTAAATGAGCATCTTGATGTTAGATAGGCAAAGCTTTTGAATAGAGCTATGAATCAGTGATAACACATTTTTGAGGGGCCTCACTATCAAAGTGTTCACACTCTCAAATACCTCCCATGTAGGAGTCTTGCAGTTCCTTAAAAGCTAATTATATTTGTTATTATTTAATATAATTTTTGTATTTTATTTTAGTTATGATTTTGTAAGTTTGATTTTAATAGAAATTATTTGTTTTAGTCAATAGCTTATAAAATTCAATTTATTTGTGTTGTAAGTGGTATTTTTTTCTTAACAAAATAATAATAAATTCAAGTGATCTTTATCTTCATTACACAATTTATTTAAATTGTACATATATCCATATTATGCAAGAGCCAACTTTAGTCACATTTATTTGACACACATTAAAATTACACAAATTTTTAAACGTGAAAATAGTAGATTCAATCTAGAGAGATTGTGTTAATTCGACAACGCTCAGAGTGCATGTACATCATTAATATGTAACTCAATTATTTATATTCTCATCTAAAATAGTAATTTCAACTATAAACTCCTTGAAGAATAATTAAATGGTTGCAAAAAATGATCTACACACTTGACAATGTTACATTGACTTCTCTACTCTACATTCTAATAAGCCCATTGTCTTAGTCAAGAAAAATAACTTTTACTTGGCAATCTTTATCACCACTCAATACACAGTCTTTATCACCACTCAATACACAAACTAGCTAATCACAAGAACTAGATGCAATGCATCTCTTATCATTAGATTTATATTCTATTTTGATACATAAGATAAATTTGTTTGTGAAATATTGTATATAACTTTATTTGGACATTTATAAATTGAAATTTTATTTTGATAGATTAGATATATTGGGAAAGGTGCCTCAACCTTGCATCCTAATGTTTGTATTTATTTATCACTTTTTCTTCATATGAGAATGGAGTGTTTCACTGTGAGTAGGCATGGTGTACCATCTGTTAGGTATCTCATGAATGTTGTAAGAGAATATATGTTATTATGACATTGTAATATGACAATTACTTATGACAAATTATTATGACACGTATGACAATATTATAGGGAAGCTATGTTAGAATCATGAACAATATTATGAAAATTCATAAGATCATATTTGATTGGAAATTATGGAATCAAAAATAAAGCATCGTATTTATGATTGCTCTTTACTACTATGAGGAATTTACTACTTTGTGCACGATAAACACTTTGTGGACATGAGGTGTTCAAATTTGACAAATTTTGAATGCCACATTTAAGGCTGATTTACTCATGATATTGGTCTTTCATCTGGTGTCTAATTGTATTGTATATTCTATGAATTAGGTGCTTGGGCTAAAGCTCTATATGGTTTTAATTTTACATGTATTGTCATGTTGTTGAATTTCCTCCAAAAGTTCAATGCTAGTGATGCCCTTATGTAGTTATAGACTATAGGATGTATCATAACCTAGTTTTCACTAAATAATACAATTGGTTTATCTTGGAGTGTGAAATTTTTATCTTAATTTTTTTTTCCTCATGCAAATCATCACTTAATAGTCATATGTTTTTGTGGTTTTTATTTTTGCAACTATGCAATCAGTTTTTAATTTTATACATTCTTCCTTCATAGACTTGTGTGAGAAAGTATATTGTGTAGAATTTCTTCCTTTCATACAATAATAGAGCTTGGTCCCTAAGTGTGTGCACAAAAATAGAAGATATGAATTCATTGTCTTGGGACATAATATTATATAGTTTTCTTATAATTTTTATTTTTTAGAAAGTAACTTAATCCCCACCCACTTATTAATTTCAGCTTACAAGGAGGACACAAATGTGATGGCTAATCAATTTATTTGGAAACGTATTTATTAAATCAATTTGAAGCCAACTGATATAGTTTGAGACTTACATCTCTCTAGTGATTTTTCCAATGTTGTATAAACTCTTCACATTCAGCATAGAAACTTGCTTGTGTATTGTTTGTAGTGTGTTTTATATTACCATCAATTTCTCACTAACCAAGCATATAGATTTTATAAGACGTATCTTATGTATGCATTATTTTTGTTTTCCTAGCTTGACAATGATGCTACATGATTTGGAATTATAAACACCATGACACTTGCATATGTATAGTTTCCCTAATAATATATCACACTTCTAAAGGTGTCACATCACATATTAATGCAACTTTGAATGGTCTAATAAAATAGAGTAAAATAAATTACCTACTTACTTGAATATTTCACCCCTCGATTACCCATCCCATACAGTATGGTTGTGGATGAGGTATTTTCTATAGGTTTATTCTTTAGACAATATCAATAGAGATAAAATTCTTATGACTTTTTCTATCAATAATAAAATGTAGGCCCTTTCTATTCACCAACACCTATGAATAGAAAAGATATTCCTCATCTTTATAAGATAATATTTTAGTAGTTACAACTATTGCATATGGATTGACATTAATTATTTGATCACCATCTTTCTTATCAAATGGTTCTATAGGTAACAAGTCGAGTTTCATGTCTACTTCATGTGTCCCTACTATTAGGGCATTAGAAGCTTAAGGATCATTCCAGTGCTATACCAAGAAATCTTCTAAACAATGCATTGCATACCTATGACTTTATATATATTTCCAATACCCTTCTTCATTGTTGATCACTATGAGGAGAATTTCTTGGTTTTCCACTTTCTCAGATACTTGCTACTACCTTTCCCATTTGATTTGTTATTTATGAAATCATAATTCTTTACTTATTGTTTAAATTTTTCGTTAATGTATGTTGCAAATTTGAAGCTATTCTCCAAGGTCTTAATATTCATAAAAACTATCTAAATCTAAATATATTAATAAAGATCACTATATTAATCTAAGACCTATTATTTCTCTATATCTTAGTTGTTTAGATTTGTTAGTAGTGCATGGAATGTATTGGTGTACTCTTTAATAGACTATTATTTTTCCTATAAAAGAAGTTACCATTACATATATATTTTTCCTCATATGTACCATTAGGAAAGTACCCTTCCTTGTTGTATTCCATAAAGTCTATCCATGTGGGGTTGTCATTCATCTCTATATCATATTATTTGCTAGCAAGGTTTCCATTAGATAACAACTTAGACTTCCATATTTTTTAACATGACACTCAACTTTGGGGAGGGAGAATCTTATTTCTCGGCATGTAATGTGTGATTCATAGAAAAATATGTTTTAAATTTTTGAAAACCAATGATTAATAGCATCTACATCAAAATTTCTTCAAACTTTAGAATATTGAAATTCACCTAAATATTTAAATGGGTGTGAACACTAAAGGGTATTCCATTCTATTAATCTCTACATTATCTTGATTTTTCTAGAGTAGTCAATAGATTTGGTTCTTAATCTCCTCATATTTTATTCTCATCGAAGTATTTATAAGTAATACCTTCAAGGGATATGATGAGTACCCTCATTATTTATCAAATCATATTTTTGTGTATCTTAGAGAAAGGTAATCTAATTGATCTCTTGTATTCAATATAAGCCTTTGATTTCTTTAATACATGTTATGTAACATACAAGATTCAATAAGCCTTAATGCTAGTGATTTAAATTAGTATAATAATTATGGAGAATGATACCAAGTGAGAAACTATTGGTATTATAAAACACACAACAAACAATATTTGAACATATTTTTATTTATAATGTGAAGAGTTTATAAAATTTTGGAAAACTCATTAGAAGAGATGTATGACTACAAATATGTATGCATTACATTTTAATTAAGACCATTTACATATTTTCAAACAGATAAAAGGATACCATATTCGCATCATCCTTAGAAGTTTACATATATAGTTGAAAGGAGACAAAGTTAATTATAAAAATTAAAAATTATAAGGAAACTATTTAATTGTGGTTCCTTAACCTATTCTCACAATTAGCTTTTGATGATGATTAAGTTGTCTTAACAATAAAGTTATAGTGTAGTATAAATAATAAATGGGCTTAAAATGGTCTAGGTGAAACCAAACTAAATTATGTTCCATATAGAGTGTGAAATTGTTTAGTTATACAATTTATGACACTACAATTTTATTTTTCCCTAAAGCTCAAGGACTACTCTCCCAAGATTATCTCACATTAATTTTTGGCCCTAAATCATTCACTATCGAATCTTGAATCTTAATTCATTCCTTATACACTAGTGTCCCACATATTTAGTAATTGAGAATCCACTCTAGTCTTAGTAGAAATACAACTAAGATTAGCACCAAGAAATAATGAGTCTACTAGTCGCAATTTTTAGTTTAGTTGTACCATGGCCAACTTTTTTTTTAATCAATTGTCTAAGAATTGAAATCCATTATTTTTATTTCAATTTATTCTTTGAATTTAATGTGGCAACTCTAATTAGGTTTAGACTATTATATTTCTATTTTAGAGTGTTGCAATTTTTGCATATATACAATTGCAAAGATTAATGAATTAAAAGGTGCATCATTTAAACTATCATGTTCTATCTTAATATATGTGTGGGCTATGTATTCTTAAGATAAAATTTGTGTGAGGATAATAAATATAAAAATGATAACTTTATGAATGATAAAAATGATATTACAAAACATGTAAATTTTTTATTTAGTTTTCTTTTTTATGGGTAAATAGTTTTAATAAAATAAAGGGGTATGATTTGATGTATCATCTTAACTCGCTACGTTTGGGAGCATTCCAATATTACAATGTGCTTGTCTTTGAAAGTATACTACCTTAAAAAAATTGGCCCTGGTTGATGTACACAATCACTTTAAGGTGGGGGCATACATTCCTTTATGTGTTTCATTTTTTGCACACACCACGATATTGGTTTGTACAATTTCATCACACTCTATGAGTTTTTGGTGCCACTGCAACACCCTTTTTGTAGTATTTTATTAAGATTATCCAACAAATAAAGGAGATTTTTTGGCCTTGTAATATCTGTTGGCATGAATCTCATATAGTATAACACAATTTGCAATTTCATGTAAGAATTTCACTTGTGTATGAGTCACCTAACATACAACAACTTGCTAGTCCTTATGACTCCCTTGTGGATATGGCTCTTAGTAGGTATCTAAGGATTATTACTAGTCCTAGATATCATACCTTTTTAATATGTCTCTTAGTAATTTTCTATAGATCTACTAGCCCTAGATGTGAAACCATTTGTTTTTTCATGCTCCATGTGTGTTGCCTATGTTGATCATATTGCTCACTTTGTACTTGTCTTTTATCTTGATATTGTAGATTGATAAGATCTTAAGTGTTGGGAGCTCCTAACTTGTCAAACTTGGTGTTTCCTTGTCTCTTTGATATCTTGATGAAAGAATCTTTTGCTTCTCCATACTTTACCAAGTATGAGTGTAAGTTCATACTCTTGCTAAAGTGGGGGGTAAATGTAGTGTAATAAATTTCATCTCTTTACAATTTCACACTCACTTATGACCTAATTTGGTGGTTGTTCCTAACTCATGTTTGATTGTTCCCAATTTTGGGACTGTTTTTGGAAACTTAGCACAATCCCCTACTCACAACCTTTATTCTAGCTGAAATTGCTAGAACTAGGAAACCTAATATCCTTATCCTAAACTAGGGCACCCAACACCACTATCCAAGTTATTTGGCCCCAATTTTTGAATCATAATTGTCGGCTTTGCAAGTGGTGAGAAATTGCTCCTTGGTGTCATCCTTCCCCAAAAATTAAATACGAGAAGGTGTAAGTTGCATATAAATATAACCTGCTCTCTCATTTAAAACTCATAATGATCATTCATCATTCAATGAGAATTAAATCAAGTATAATTGAGTACAAGTCTACAATAAAGGATTCAAGCATTTAAGTTTTAGTAATCATGATCAATCATAATGTGTTCCTCCATGATGAAGGCATGCATTAACATCATTGAAGAAATATCAAGGCTTATTTCCAAGCCTTCAAACCAATGATTCCATATCTAAGGTAACATTTGTCAATTTGAGAATTTCTATTATGGCTTCAACCCCTATACTTTTTAACAATAAGTTTTGTTTTCATCAATCATTATTGTAGTAGAGGTGGGAAAACCAACATGGGGTTTGACTTAGGGAAGCCTATATACAACACAACATGTTTCCTTTGTTTTCATGTGTGCAAGTTCATATCCAACTATAGAGAGTGTTATAGGTGTGCATATTAGACAATGACAAATGATCCTAGACTTTAAACTAGCTAGAACACCTAGACTAGGGCACCCTCCAACCATGTCCAACACTTTTTGGCTAATTTTCAGAGAGATAGATCTATAGGACCTCTCTATTTGAAATCTAGAACTTACTGTTAACTTAGAAACCCTTAAATTGGGGTGCCCTCCAATCCTCTCTAACATTTTCAAGCCTAGATTGCAACTATAGGTTCATCTCTATCTCTTCTTTTTAGATTTGAGCTTTAGTATTGTTTTTAGTTTTGCATTTTCCTTTTATTGTTGAATGTTGTTAGTTTGCTATCATTTAACCTAGTTCATTCACACACATTTCACAATCTCAAACCCTTTGTAGCAAAGGAACAAAATTCCAAGTGTTCACCTCTCCTCTCAGGACTGTAGTTGAACCTAAATCGTGCTCTAATGAAATGGCTTGGAAGTTTGAGATCTCAGATTACATTCCTAGTCTAGGATCTCATTTTCCACCAATTTCACTCATATGAAACTCCTCAAACCATACAATCCTACACTTCTTAAATTAATGTAAATCCAATATCCTTTAAACTTGAATGCTAAGCACCTATACATGAATATTAAAAAAGAACATAAAAAACATTTACTAACCATGCTAGCTAATTATATAACATCTTTTTAAAATACTCTATATATATAATCTACAAAACTTCATATTTGCTTTCCACAATCTTAAAATATACAATGAAAACCATCACTTCTAAAAAAAGAATTAATAATTTATCTCTATTTAACCTTTTCTATTAACATCACGAAAAACAAAATTTTAGCTGGCGTCTTTGATATATTTGTATATGGAGCATTCGAAACGTGTTCTTCTGATTGAAGTCTAGCCAGAACAAAAATCTGATCGCTTAATCTTTTCTTCCGTATTTGAGAAGAGATGCGAAACAAAATCTGATTGCGTAATCTATGCTTCCGTATCTGACTAAAACACAGTCAACAAGAGGAAAAGAGAACGAACATATCAAAGAGTAAAATAATGGTATTTAAAAAAAATATATATATTTGCAGAGAAAAAGTTGGAATTTGGTCAAAAAAACGTGAACATCTAATTAATGGTTCCCGTCCCGACCTTTTCGGCTATAAAGAAATTGTTTTAAAGAAGTATCCAATGATTTGATATCCTATGGTTTCCAGCTGTGCCTTGTGTTCGCATTTCTCGCGGTTGCCACGGATCATCATGAAGTCCACAAGTTTAACATTGTTAGTTATCACGAGTTTCATCCTCTTATTCATTTGCTGTACACAGTCGAACCCAGATGGTAAGTTCTAACTTATTTCCCCTAATTTTACCGTGATTAAAAATAAGATCTTAGTTTTCACAGTCTAATTCTGCTGATTTTGATTTCTGCGCAGGCTTTCTAACCATCAACTGTGGCGCTTCCACAAATCGAACCGACGATGAAGGTATACTGTGGATTTCAGATATCCCTTTCACCAGAAGTCGGAACGCTTCCTTCATGAATGATTCACCGACATTTTATCTTCCGTATAAGACATTTGCCTATTTTACAAATTTGACAGCGAATAAATATTGCTATCTAATCCCAGTAAAGCCTACTACGCTTTACTTGGTCAGAGCTACATTCTATAATGGAGCATTCGAAACTGGTATTCCTTTAGCTGGTGTCTTTGATATATTTGTAAATGGAGTCAAGTGGACTGTAGTGAACCTAACGGATTTGCAAGGTAATGCGTTACTGGGTCGCGAAATTATCTTAGTCGCTAAAAGCAACAGTCTAAGTTTATGCCTAGCTCGAAATTCACAAACAGAGAAGACAAACTATGTTTTCATTTCTACGATCGAGTTGAGGCCGCTGAAACGTTCGTTGTATAATTCAACTGACTTCCACAACAACGCGTTAGTTATGCTCAGTAGAAAAGTTTTTGGCAGTGGCAATTATATAAGGCAAGTTTAATTATCACTGACTTTTGTTTTCTTGTGATTTTTCCTGATTTTGCGAGAGGCTAGCTCGGATTAATTACATATGATGCCACTCTCTTCAGCTAAAGAATTGAATAATTGACCTATTAATTATCTATTCTGAATATTTTATGACTCTGTTTTTACAATTGTAGGTACCCACAGGATGAATTTGATCGCATCTGGGTCTCATTTTCATCATCGACCTTTGATAATATCAACATAGAGGACGAGAATTTCGGGAAGGGCTTGGCGAACCAACCACCTGTAGCTGTATTACAGTCGGCCTTTACAACGCAAGAAGAGGGTGTTGACCCCGTTTTGACCTTGATGCCAAAAAGTGTACATCGTGGCTAATCTTTATCATGGTTAAGTTTGACTCCTATCTGGCATTATGAGTGGTTGCGTGGCAGTAAAAGGTGAATGCGTATGTTATTTGACTAAGCGCTTATGTCACTTGGAAATTATGATCCACGTGGTGGGCAATGTGATATGGATTTCAAATGAGTTTCCTTTTTCATTTTTACGGATGCTTAGTCTTGGTTAAGCTTGGAAAAGAGAAGTTTGGTTATGTTCACATTCCTTTCTACATACTTCAAACCCTAGCTACCACTGTATCTTATGCTGTGAATGCGGAACGTTTCCTTGAGTTTGCACATGGTTTTTTGATATGTTTACCAGTCCAGTGCAAGCTTTCGGTTGATAGAATTCTTGACTCTGTTCGTTGGAATAATATGAAGTTTTTATGTGGATTCTGCTGCCGCATTTCTACAGGTGTTTTTGTGGTCATCAATGACAGGTATTATCTACATCTTTATTGTCTTTTTCACAAGAGCAGATTAAAGAACGAAATAAAGAAATCTTGTTACTCTTTGGTGGTTTTCGAATCAGTTATGGTAAATTTTTTTTGTTCTTTCCGTTTTTTTTCGGAAATGAAAAATGAAAGAGCTTTTTTTGTTTTATCTTCTGTTAGTTGAAGAAGAGCTGTTTATTTAAAAAGAAAAAGAAAAAAAACAGTTGATGTAACTGTGTATTGTAAAACAGTTTTTTGTCTAACCCTAACATGGGTTTGGAAACTCTACTTCGAGAGTTTCTCATGGAGATTTGTTTTTGTTTTTTGGGTATAAAACAGTTTATACAGAACAGATTTGTGGAGAGAAATAGAGCGAGAAGAGTATGAATAAAGTGATAGCATTTGTTAAAAAGAAGAAAGTGCTGTAGTTTACCTAGTCGAGGGTTTCTTGAGAATCAATACTCTGTTTTTGTTGCAGAGTACATGAGGCTTTATTGTTTGAAACTATATTGTTCAGAGATTGAATTTTTTTTCCCTCTGATAGTGTTGATTTCATCCTTGAAGAATATTGTTGCAAAATTTTTTCATCTGTACAGACTGGTAAAATATTCTCGCTTCAATCCCTGATGGTTTTGTGACTGCAAGATTTAAAGTGCATGCATAAAATCACCAGTGGCTATAGCTCGAGTTGAAATATTTATTGATAAGAAGAGGGGTTGGTTCTCCTTGAGGCCTTGTGGTTTCTAAAACTTGTGAACTGAGTTGGTGCTCCTTTTGAATTAATATAAGGGATCTTCCGAGTGGTTTTTCTACCCCAAGAGGGTTTTCCACTCATGAAAACTATGGTGTTATGTGCATTGTCTTGTTTCATTATGTTTTACTAGTTTATGCTCTGATACATCATATTTTAGCTCTCTTTATTTCATACTCTGTTTTTGTTGGGTTTATGTAATGCAATATTTGAAGTACTCATTTAGATGTTTCAAGTTTGTGTAAAAGATTTAATACCATCTTTTTAAAAGTCTGAATCAAGTGTTTTAGTTGGTTATATGGTATATTTCATGCTTCATTAATGTATTTCATCAAGGTGTTAAGTCTCAGTCATCTGTGCATACTGTGAATTAAAATTGTCAGGTTCATAAAAGTATATCTTGTTAAAATTTGTCACACTCTGATTCACCCCCCCCCCTCTCAGAGTGTTTCCACTTCCAACAAGTGGTATCAGAGCATAGGGTCCCTCATATAGGTCTGTCCTAGGGATTGTTCTTGGTCACTTGGAAGTTTTTTTTATGGCTCAAACTCAAGAAGGTGCTTCACTTTCAAGAGCTCCTCTTTTTGATGGAACTGATTATGTGTTATGGAAGATTAGGATGGAAACTTATCTCATTTCAGTTGATCTTAATGTGTGGAATATTGTGACCACAAAATATACAGTTCCTTCCATTATTCCTACTGATCCTGATGGCAAAACCAAGTATGAGTTAAATGCCAAAGCTAAGCATGCTCTCTTATGTGGTCTCACTAAAGATGTTTTTGTTAAAGTCATGCATTGTTCTTCTGTTTATGATATTTGGAAAAAACTTGAAACCATTTATCAAGGGGATGCTAAGGTTAAGGAGTCTAAAATCCTTACACTCAAAAATCAGTTTGAATCTTTAAGAATGAAAGAAGATGAAACAGTAGCAAGCTATTTTCGTAGAGTTGATGAAATAGTAAATTCGAGAAAGGGTCTTGGTGAAGAGGTTGAAGAAAAGGAGTTGTCAATAAAGTGATTAGAACCTTGTTACCCAAGTTTGAAACTAAGGTTTCAACCTTAGAAGAAAAGAAAAATTTTTCTACCATGACACTTGATAACCTTCAAAGCATTCTTACTGCCTATGAGATGAGGATAGGTAATAATCCTTCTTCTTCAAAAGAAACAGCTTTTAAAGTAGAAAAGAAAGAAGAACTTGATAGTGAATCTGAACTTTCAGATGCTATAGAAGCCCTTTTTGTTAGAAAACTAAAAAAGAAATATAAGGGCAAATTACCTTTTAAGTGCTTTAATTGTGGCAAAGCTGGACACTTTGCTGCTCAATGTCCTCTAAGTGATCAAAACAGTGAAGAGGAAAAACCAGAAAAATTCTACAAAAAGAAAATATGGAATCCTAAAAGGAGGTTTAATACCTTCAAGAAAAACAAGAGTCTTTTTACTAAAGAAGACTCTGGAAATGAATCAGATGATTCACCTTGTGAAGGTGATGAAACTCTATTTATGGAAGAATTAGAAGATGTAACTAGCAAAACAAAAAATGAATTTGAAGATCTAGATCAAGGAGAAATTGATCTTGAAGGAGAATTGCTTTGTGCTTTAAAAGAAATAAAGAGGTCAAAGAAACTTGTAGCTTCACATGGAAATTCAAATAAGATTTTACAAGTCAAGTTGATTGATGCAAATTTAGTGACTTCAAACTTGAAGTCCCTTCTTGAAGAAAGAGAAAAGAAAATTGAAACATTAGAACAACAGTCCACAAAACTTCAAAAACAAATTGAACAGTATGAAAGTACAATACATCTAAATGATATCTTGAGCAAGCAAAAGTTGCATAAAGATTTGGCTAGTTTAGGGTTTGATAAAGCTGAGTCATCAAGACAGAACACTAAGCCTGCAACTAGAAAATCATTTCAGACTTATAACAGAACAAAACCTTTTAGGTTTGGCTTCTTTCATGGATACTGTTTCTATTCCAATAGGTTTGGTCATAAGGTTAATACTTGCAGATTTCTGCAACAAAGATCTCCTATGTTTGGTTACAATCAAGGATATGACTTTCCAAACACAGTAAAGTGT
The DNA here is from genome assembly GCF_030272615.1 of Cryptomeria japonica. Lineage (NCBI taxonomy): Eukaryota > Viridiplantae > Streptophyta > Pinopsida > Cupressales > Cupressaceae > Cryptomeria > Cryptomeria japonica. Next base: position 241,083,626 of record NC_081407.1, on the reverse strand, counting down.
AATAAGTGTAACACTTTTGGGCATACTACTATACAGTGCAAAACAAAGGCAAGTCCTAATAAAATATGGAAACCTAAGTTTGTATCTGGTATTGAGCAATCAATGATAGTGCAAACTGCACTTTTCTCAAATAAGAAATCTTTATGGGTGTTGGACAGTGGCTGTTCACACCATATGACAGGAGATAGAAATAAATTTCTGCATCTTGAAGACTTTAATGGTGGCTTTGTACGCTTTGGGGATAATTCAGGAGCCTATGTACGAGGTAAAGGTACATTACTGCTAAATGATGATACTCCTATACATGATGTGTACTTTGTTGAAGGGTTAAAGCACAATTTATTGAGTGTCAGTCAAATTTGTGATAGTGGTTACAGTGTATTTTTTAGCTCTCAAGATTGTACTATCAAAAATAAATCTGGTAAAACTGTTGCTGTTGGTTTGAGAACAATTGGCAATGTCTACAGTCTGCTTGATTCCACTGACTATGAGAATAATGAAGGCATTTGTCTTATGGGTCAAATTGAAGAAAATTGGTTATGGCATAAATGCCTAGGACATATAAATTTTGACAATCTGGTTAGAATCAGTAAAAATCAGAATGTTAGAGGTTTGCCTATTTTGAATAAACCATTCAATTCAGTTTGTAAAGCATGTTTGAAAGGAAAGCAAACAAAAGTGTCTTTCAAATCTAAAGAACATTCTTCTACTAGACCATTACAGCTTGTACACACAGACTTATGTGGTCCTACAAGGACACAGTCAATAAATGGTGAAAAATATTTTATGCTTTTTGTTGATGACTATACCAGAATGGTATGGGTCACTTTCCTTAAACACAAATCCGAAGCATTTGATAGATTTAAGATTTTCAGAAAAATGGTTGAACGAGAATCTGATCTAAAATTGAAATGCTTAAGATCAGACAAGGGTGGTGAATTCACTTCATAAGAATTCATTGATTACTGTGAAAGACATGGTATTAAGAGACAATATGCTGCTACTCGTACACCTCAACAGAATGGAGTAGTTGAGAGAAAAAATAGAACAGTCAAAGAAATGGCTCGCACAATGCTTAATGAGGCAAATCTACCAGACAGGTATTGGAAAGAAGCTGTACACACAGCTGTTTACATTTTGAATCGTGTACAAATCAGGGTAAAATCTACCTTTACTCCTTATGAACTTTGGTATGGAAAAGCTGCTTCTATCAAATATTTCAAAATTTTTGGTGCCAAATGTTATCTAAAAAGAGATGAAGAAAATCTAGGAAATTTTGAGGCTAAAACTGATGAGGGTATCTTTCTTGGATACTCTACTCATAGCAAAGCCTATAGATGTTTCAATAATAGACTGAATAAAATTGTTGAAACAATAAATGTAAGGTTTGATGAACAATTTTTGTTAAGTAATGATTTGCAGGATATTGAGGAAGAGGAAATTACTTTAACAAAGGTTGATCAAGTTCCTAAACCTGCAGAAACAGAAAAGAAAAATGAAATATGTTCATCAAGTTCTGATGAAGAAAATACAGAGAATTCAAATGCAGAGACAGGTATTCTCCATTATACACCCTCAAAAATTATAACAAAGAGACATCCTCAAAGTCAAGTTATTGGCAATATAGATGCAGGTATTTTGACTAGAAGAAGGGCAAAAACAACTGAACAAGCTCAACTGGCTGAACATTTTTGTTTGGTAACTGATTTCAAACCCAAAAATGTTTCTGATGCTTTATCTGATGAATGTTGGTTAAATGCAATGAAAGATGAAATCAGTCAAATAGAGAAAAACCAAACTTGGGAATTAGTACCTAGGCCAGATGATAAGAATGTGATAGGAGGCAAATGGATCTTTAGAAATAAGCTTGATGAATCTGGGAAGGTTGTTAGAAATAAAGCTCGTTTTGTTTGTAAAGGTTATGCTCAGCAGGAAGGAATAGATTTTGGAGAAACATTCGCACCAGTAGCTAGATTAGAATCAATCAGAATTTTTCTTGCATACTCTTGCTATAAAAAATTTAAAGTTTATCAGATGGATGTCAAAACTGCCTTTCTGAATGGTTATCTTGATGAAGAAGTTTATATGGAACAGCCGGAAGGTTTTGAAGTTGCAGAAAAATCTGATTGTGTATACAGATTAAAGAGAGCACTCTATGGCCTTAAACAGGCTCCAAGAGCTTGGTACTCTAGACTGGATAATCATCTTAGAGCAAATGGATTCACTAGAGGTGTTGTAGATAGCAACTTATATGTTAAACTTGAAGGTAATGATGTCCTAGTGGTTGTGATATATGTAGATGATATCATTTTTGGCTGTAATAATGACTCTTTATCCAAAAAGTTCTCTAAAATCATGGAATCTGAGTTTGAAATGTCTATGTTTGGGGAACTGAATTTCTTTCTTGGTCTTCAAGTGTTACAACTTCAGCAAGGTATCTTCTTGTCACAAACCAAATATGCCAAAGAGATGATTAGAAAATTTAATATGGCAGATTGTAAACCAGTCAGCACTCCAATGGAAACAGGCTGTAAATTGACCAAATCTAATGACTCACCTGCAATAAATCAATCTGAGTACAGGTCAATGATAGGAAGTCTATTATATTTAACTGCATCCCGACCAGATTTAATGTTTGCAGTATGTCTAGTCTCTCCCTTTCAATCTGCACCTAAACAATCTCATTTGAATGCTGTAAAACGAATCTTTAGATATGTTCAAGGCACACTAGATTATGGTCTTTGGTATCCCCATAATAATGACTTCACTCTTGTTGGCTTCACTGATTCTGATTGGGCCGGTTGTCTAGATGATCGTAAAAGCACCAGTGGAGCTGCCTTCTTTCTTGGTGATTGTCTTGTTGCTTGGCACAGTAAAAAGCAAGATTGTGTCACTCTGTCCACCGCAGAGTCAGAATATATAGCAGCCACTGCATGTTGCACACAACTGATATGGATGTCTCATCAAATTACTGATATGGGCATTTCTACTATTAAGCCCATTTCAATCTATTGTGACAATACTAGTGCAATTGATCTTTCAAAAAATCCTATTATGCATTCTCGCACTAAACATGTTGCCATTAAACTCCATTTTTTACGAGATCAGGTGTTGGCTAATGAGTTTCAATTAGTGTTTGTTCCTTCACAAGCTCAAGTTGCTGATATATTTACAAAAGCTTTATCTAAAGACACATTTGAGAGGCTTCGCGATAGGTTGGGAGTATTCTCTCAGTCTTCTCTTCTTAGTTCCTACACATATTAAGGGGGAGCATAGCTCTCTTCTGAGCAGCACTGTGTTGTTCTGTTCCTTTGTCCTTGAGACAAAAAAGGGGGAGAAAATTGTCAACTGGTACTCTATACAATTACTCTATACAATTGTTTGCTCTGTCATCTGGTACTATATACAATTGTTTGCTCAGTGTTTGCTCAGCTCAGATTTTGGTCAGATTTTGGTTTTGGGATTGAGGCTATACAGGTTTTTGATGTTACAGTTTTGATGTTACAGTTTTTGTATTCAGCTCAGATTTTGGGACAATTGTTTGCTTAGCACGATTTTGGGATTGATGCTATACAGGTTATCATTGCATCACAGGTTTTGGTATCTAACAGGTTTTGGTATCTACAGTTTTTGGTTTTTGGTATCATTGCATCACAGGTTCTGGTATCTTCAGGTTTTGGCACTTTCTTTTGGACATAAGCTTAATACTTCAGTGACATATCTTGGCAGATTGATATTGGTATTCTTGACAGACTGTTTTTGGTTCTTGATAGTCAAACCATCATATCTTAATATTTTTCTTTGGCAGTGGCTATAACGTGACATATTACTGTGACATTCTCTTATTAACAGGTCTTATGGGCAGCATATTGTGTCATTTTTTTGCTTGACACTTGATCTTTCTATGATATATATTTGATGATTACAGTTTTCCAGATTGCCTATTCTGTTTAGGTCATTGTTGGTATGGTTTTTGTCATCAAGGACAAAGGGGGAGTTTGTTGACCCCGTTTTGACCTTGATGCCAAAAAGTGTACATCGTGGCTAATCTTTATCATGGTTAAGTTTGACTCCTATCTGGCATTATGAGTGGTTGCATGGCAGTAAAAGGTGAATGCGTATGTTATTTGACTAAGCGCTTATGTCACTTGGAAATTATGATCCACGTGGTGGGCAATGTGATATGGATTTCAAATGAGTTTCCTTTTTCATTTTTACGGATGCTTAGTCTTGGTTAAGCTTGGAAAAGAGAAGTTTGGTTATGTTCACATTCCTTTCTACATACTTCAAACCCTAGCTACCACTGTATCTTATGCTGTGAATGCGGAACGTTTCCTTGAGTTTGCACATGGTTTTTTGATATGTTTACCAGTCCAGTGCAAGCTTTCGGTTGATAGAATTCTTGACTCTGTTCGTTGGAATAATATGAAGTTTTTATGTGGATTCTGCTGCCGCATTTCTACAGGTGTTTTTGTGGTCATCAATGACAGGTATTATCTACATCTTTATTGTCTTTTTCACAAGAGCAGATTAAAGAACGAAATGAAGAAATCTTGTTACTCTCTAGTGGTTTTCGAATCAGTTATGGTAAATTTTTTTTGTTCTTTCCGTTTTTTTTCGGAAATGAAAAATGAAAGAGCTTTTTTTGTTTTATCTTCTGTTAGTTGAAGAAGAGCTATTTATTTAAAAAGAAAAAGAAAAAAAACAGTTGATGTAACTGTGTATTGTAAAACAGTTTTTTGTCTAACCCTAACGTGGGTTTGGAAACTCTACTTCGAGAGTTTCTCATGGAGATTTGTTTTTGTTTTTTGGGTATAAAATAGTTTATACAGAACAGATTTGTGGAGAGAAATAGAGCGAGAAGAGTATGAATAAAGTGATAGCATTTGTTAAAAAGAAGAAAGTGTTGTAGTTTACCTAGTCGAGGGTTTCTTGAGAATCAATACTCTGTTTTTGTTGCAGAGTACATGAGGCTTTATTGTTTGAAACTATATTGTTCAGAGATTGAATTTTTTTTCCCTCTGATAGTGTTGATTTCATCCTTGAAGAATATTGTTGCAAAATTTTTTCATCTGTACAGACTGGTAAAATATTCTCGCTTCAATCCCTGATGGTTTTGTGACTGCAAGATTTAAAGTGCATGCATAAAATCACCAGTGGCTGTAGCTCGAGTTGAAATATTTATTGATAAGAAGAGGGGTTGGTGCTCCTTGAGGCCTTGTGGTTTCTAAAACTTGTGAACTGAGTTGGTGCTCCTTTTGAATTAATATAAGGGATCTTCCGAGTGGTTTTTCTACCCCAAGAGGGTTTTCCACTCATGAAAACTATGGTGTTATGTGCATTGTCTTGTTTCATTCTGTTTTACTAGTTTATGCTCTGATACATCATATTTTAGCTCTCTTTATTTCATACTCTGTTTTTGTTGGGTTTATGTAATGCAATATTTGAAGTACTCATTTAGATGTTTCAAGTTTGTGTAAAAGATTTAATACCATCTTTTTAAAAGTCTGAATCAAGTGTTTTAGTTGGTTATATGGTATATTTCATGCTTCATTAATGTATTTCATCAAGGTGTTAAGTCTCAGTCATCTGTGCATACTGTGAATTAAAATTGTCAGGTTCATAAAAGTATATCTTGTTAAAATTTGTCACACTCTGATTCACCCCCCCCCTCTCAGAGTGTTTCCACTTCCAACAGAGGGCAACCTCAGCCTAACTCTGCCACTTCCCTCTATCTATGAGGGCGGCTCTTATTATTTTGCACTTTATTTTTGCAACATAAAGGAAACAAACCTGTCACTGAGCGACAGGTTCCAAGTCTTCATTAATGAATATCGAATAACAGACTGGCTACAATTCACTTCATTTCTGCAATGCCTGGTTGTACAGAAGAATTTAGAATTTGGGGCAATTGAAAATGTAAACATAACATTACATCCTGGGGAAGGATCATACACAAGACCTTCTATAAATGCGGCAGAAGTATATCAGATCATGGACATACAGAATATGACACACCTCGCAGATGGTAAGTTATCTTTATTTCTCTAATTGAACTCACTAATATGTTGCCAAGTTCTAATATGTTGATGATACAGAAATGGCTATCAGGAAAATAGCGAATTCAATTAATGTTCCAGACGATTGGTTCGGAGGAGATCCATGTTTGCCCTCAGGTTATGCATGTACGGGTATTGTTTGCAACGAGGAGAAACCATCAAGAGTGATTATCCTGTAATTTCTTTCCTTAAAACACTGAAAATAGGGCTTCTTTTGGTTAGTAAATATTTTAGAGTAAAAGCCTCTGATATGTATGATTTGAACTTATTGCAGTAATTTAACAAACTTTGGTCTCTGTGGTCACATCCCTCCAAGTATAGCAAGCTTAGCAGCATTGACTCAGTTGGTAAAATTTCTTTAATCTGCACTTATTTCTAACTATTAGAACGTAAGGCATTCATCTCGTTTGCAGTTGTAACAGGCTTCTTATAAGAAATAGGCATGAGAGATGAAATAGCAGTGATTAAATTTACGGTTTCCATGTCAGCTGCTAGGAAGCAATAATTTGTCAGGTTCTATACCAAACCTCAGTTCTTTGAAGAATCTTACAACATTGTAAGAAATCTGACTCCGTATTACTTAGTAAACATTCATATATTCTGTTGAAAGGTAATTACAAAATAATCAATCTTTATGGTAATGTTTAGTTATTTTTTGTTATGTTGAAAGGCAATTGCAAAATAATCAACTTACCGGAAGAATCCCAAAGTCATTAGCGAAGCTTCGCATGCTAAATCAATTGTATGCTCACCCTAACTGTTCTTATCTTTTAAGATTAGTAGAAGTTAGTCTCTGGGCAAAAACAAAATTTTGCTAGCAAAAGTCGAACTTTACTAAGTACTTCCAGTATTCTACAGATATTTGCAGAACAACGAATTGGATGGAACTTTGACACCAGAGTTAACTAAGCCTGGATTAGACCTTCGGTGAGTCGAATAGAGGATTTTGCTTATTTTGCATGTCTTATTTTATGTAGATTTCAAGTTGCATCATTTTCGCATCGAACATAACGCGCAGATTTAATAAATAAAATTAATTTTAATCATTAATACTTATTTCTCACTGTAGAGTTACCCCTCAAAGTAATCTCTCGGTGGGCGACAAAACCCACAAAATAAAAAGTTGGATTGTGGGATGTTTGATTGGTGCATCGTTAATAATAGTCGTTTTCTCAACTTTTCTATGGAAACACATTCGTAGACAAGAAGCTCACATAACAGATCGTCCAATTATGCCACCTCGAGAAACATATGGAGGTATTATTTTATTAATTTCGTCCCATAATCAAAGGAGGTATTAATATCATCAGATTTCTACAAGCTATAAATGTATCATTTGTTGTAGATTCAATTGTGCATAATTTTTTCCTATCAAATTTTGCGAATCAAGTTTTCCTGCTTAAACGAACTGAGGAAGGTTCATATCTGACACCATTCTACTAGATGAAGGTCATGCAAAGGAGTATCATAGATTGGCAGTAGAATATACAGAGGAAGAAATTAAAGCTGCCACAAATAATTATTCTACATTAATTGGCAAGGGAGGCTTTGGCTCGGTATTCTTTGGTACACTTTCTGGGTATGATGTCGCAGTCAAAATACTTTCAAGCACTTCCAATCAAGGTCAACAAGAATTTGAAATTGAGGTTTGCTGTCCCTCCTCAATTCTTAAATCCATCATTAAATACAGAATTTTGTTTATTTCTTATTCCATATTAACATATTTTGTTTGTACTCTTCTTGATTCCAGGTAACTCTGCTTTGCAGGTTATATCACAAGAATCTTGTCAATCTTATTGGTTATTCAAAACTGCCATTTGGAGCGCTGGTATATGAATATATGCACTGTGGAACGTTGAAGGATCATCTATATGGTAATACCATATTCAACTTCACAATAGATAACGTTAAAACAGAATGCATCCCAACGTCGTTAAGATGATTAAATGCCTAATGACAGGAAAAAATAAAGTGGAGAAACCACTTGAATGGAATACCAGGCTCAGCATTGCATTCCAAGCAGCAGAGGGTAATTTAATTGATAAAATTATTTGATTTGTATTTATTTATCGCTATACAATAGTTAACTTGTATGACATAATGTCACTGTTTTACTTTAATTGGAGTTTATTTTTCTAATGGTACATTTTTTATGTTATTTCAGGTTTGCTATACTTGCATCAAGGTTGTAATCCGCCAATCATACACTGAGATATAAAGTGCACTAATATACTTTTGGATGGAAGAATGAATGCAAAGGTAGCTGACTTTGGTCTAGCCAAGCTTTTGGACAACTCCCAAACCCATGCTTCAACATCTGTCAAAGGGACCCTCGGTTATCTTGATCCTGAGTATTTCCTTCATCGCTGACACAAATGTTTGAAATTATCTGAATTCATTTTTACCGTTACATTCTTTCTATCTCTAAACCAAATGCTACCATCCAAAAAATTTGAGATTGATAGCACTACATCTGAATTTAGAAAAGTTAATGCACATACTTTGGGACGTCCTCGCTAACTGAAAAGAGCGATGTATATAGTTTTGGAGTGGTTTTACTGGAGATAATTTCTGGAACTCCGCCAAGGGAAAATATTGTGGCCTTGGTAATTTACTGAATTTGTCAAGAGTTAGAAATAATCTTTTGCAATATTTATTTTATGCCCTAATTGGGTGTGTTTACAGGCAAGAGAGCTACTCTCATGCGGTAAGGTAGAGGAGCTTATTGACTCTTCTTTGTGAGGCCGCTATAAATTATCAAGTGCTTGGAAAGCTGCAGAGGTGGCATACGCATGTGTGGCACCAAAATCAATAGATAGACCGACGATGAGAATGGTGGTAAAAGACTTGGAGGAAGCAGTGGCACTTGAGTTTCATGATAGCACTCAATATGACCACATTTCTGCTAGCACATTCCATGAATCTGACATGCCCACAGCGAGGTAGTTATGATATTATGGATACATATAACAGAGAAGGCATTATGAATCATGTATAAACTATTTTATATATTATGCTTAGCTCCTATTGACAGCGACAAACTTACTCTTCTTGTTTTCAATATCTCTTTCCTAAAATGACTGTTAAAATTTCAGCATAATTGAATGCGATTTAAAAGAAGGCCTGCATTTTATACATTCTATTTCTATTCACCTGGCTTTCCGTGTAGCGTTTATAAAGCATCAATAGAGATTTATTTTTTAATAGTTTTTTTTTTTAAATAATATGGAGTTTAATGATTAAAGGCAAATTTTGATTGACAAAAAATAAGAGAATTATTAATCTTTTTAATATTTTAGTATAAATTAGGTGTTTTTCTTATATTTGACTTTTGAAACAAATCATATTATGTAGAGTGTTTTTAGAGTAAAATTTCAATTACATATAATATCACTTATAGTTCAATATATAGATGTGATTCTTTTTAATTAGATCATTGTGGATGTGTATGAAAATGTGTACCAACATAGAAGTAATAAACGAGTGAATGGAATGAATGTATAAGGATTTCTCAAATATGAAAGAGAAAGTAATTGGTGTATAAAAAGATGTGTAATAAGGTAGATAAATAACATAAAGCAAGGGATCCAACTTTGCACAAAATTATGCCACATCAACATATCTATGTTTCAAAGCACTCTCCTCGAAATAGATACAAAACTAAATAGTGAATGGCATATGTATTCAAATTTTACTCTTAAAATATTCTAAATGCATTATAAAGACATCAAGATTACACCATATCAACGTATCTATGTTTCAAAGCACTTTCCTCAAAATAGATACAAAACTAAATAGGGAATGGCATGTATATTCAAACTTTACCATTAAAATATCCTAAATGCATTTAAAAGACATCAAATTCTTATCTATCATATGTCTGGCTTTATATTTATATTTCTATATCTAAGTAAATAATGTTACTCTATTCTATTAACCAATTGATGTGTACATGTGTGTATGTAATAAATTAAATAGTTTGTATAGATAGATAAATAGATATCACTATCATATATATCTTAAATAAATCTATCTAAAAAAATATGATAGATATTAGTTTCAAAAAGATTAGATTTATTTTTCAGAAGTATGTAAACATGTAGCTAATAATATTTTTGAATCGTTTGATCTAATTTAAACATTACTATATATTAAAAAATATATAATGTAGAGCAATATATAAACAATTAAATATTATATTTAGACAACTTTATCAATCTTTATTCTATCAATTGGTTTTTAGTCTAAAATATAGTCTACTTTGAAGGTTAGAATTGAGTTTTGATGTCATTCATTAAATTTTCTGGCGTAAAGAGATTAATGTTATATTCCAATTTATTGTGTATTGATGACATATTAGTTAAACTATTAAAAAAATATTGCGATGAATGCCTAAGCATTGTTATGGTTGGGTTTCAGAATGGTTTCAAAGGGTTCAAACTATGCATCTATAATTTCTATGCTTGTTGAAAAATTGTATTGTGTTACAAACTTGCACTGTGTGTTAATGATTGTATGAATGTGGTTGCATCGTTAGCCTCTCTAGCACTACCCAAAAAAATTCCCTAGTTGTGCAAAGTTGCTGTCGAAAATATTGAACGCCATACAGAATTGTAATAAGAAAAGTGCTATATAACAATTATGAGGATGTCTTCACAATTGTTATCTTCATATTTAAGTAACCCTAATTTTAAACTTTGTGTCAACATTGGTAATAGTCATAGTACCAAACCCCTCGTAATAATCCAATTGTGCAAAGCATATTTAGCTACTGTAAGAGACGCATTATTTGCCTGATTCAAAGCATTTGTTTGCCTATGTTGTCATGCAAGGTCAGCGGTGCATATTTGTCCATTCATTTTGAACGTATCAAACAAAAATAGTTAGATTCAAAGAATCATTTTAGCTAGAATAAAATGGCTTTACGAGAGTGCCAAAGACATTTAGGCAAAGTTTCAGTTGCAAAATACAATAGCATTTTGGAGATTTTAAACTTCAAATTTATATAAGTTTTGGATACATGGAGAAAAAACAAATAATGGGTTATTCTCTGGGGTTGTTATACGTCATTTGGTTAAGTTTTATTTAAAAACCAAGTTATCAATTTTGATTAATAAAACCGGGATAGGTCTGTACTGTTACATATCCGCAAGGTGACACCAAGAGTGTGTGAGAGATGCACAACCACCAAAAAAGAAACCCCCTACTACAACACAAGAAAAACCCAAATGGACAACCAAAACACCGGCAAAAGAACTAAAAAACTAGCAAAAACAGAAAGAGACAGAACCACAAAAAATAATATGTGATTCCTTTTTCCACCTAATCCTAGCACACACTTAAAACCAAGTCTTCCATTGAGAGTTACAAAAATTTTAAATTTCTACGGGGTCATGGGTATTGAGTTTTAAAGTTTTAATTAAGGTTGTAAATGATCCAAAAGACTCCAAAAATAATATTTGTTTTCAAAATAAAAATTACTTGTAGAAATTGGAAGAAATTAGAAAATTTCACTTGAGCCCAACAAGGTTCTAATAACCTTGTCGAAGCTTGACATGGTTACGAGAACCACAAGAAAACTTGACATTCATTTTAAGAAAAAAAAGTTAAAAGGAAAATTAAAAAATTTAAAATTTGAAGAGGTTTAAAGAGCTCTTGCAAGTCCTAAAATGGTTGTGAGGACGACATGAAGGATTTATCTACTTGTAAAAAATGATTAAAGGCTAAATTTTAAAGGTCATTAGTACTTTGTATTAGATTTAAAACTAGCTTCAATAGATGAAATGTGTTTTAGAACTTCCCATGTCTATCGAGATCTAGCTATGGTAAGATTGAATGCATTTAACAATTGGGAGATTAAAAAAGAGTAATGCTCTCCTACTATCTTTTACCAACCTAAACTTGATATCTTTATGTGTGCTCACATATACTCAAGGTAATGGATTTCCCATATCTTTAAAAATCTAAAGTCGACAAGTTTCTTCAATGATGATAGTAAAAATACTCATGTTTGGCTTCAAAAACTTTTAGCCTACTATATTATCTTATCTAATATGCTTTAACGAAGGTCATATAATTATCTTCTTCTTCAATGTCTTACAAAGACTGAGATACCCCTCACCCTTCAAGAAGCTCATTTAGGCTCTAGGGGTGGACATTTTGGTAGTAAATCTCAGGTTCACAAATTGATTCATATGGGATACTGTTGCCAAATGATAGAACGAGATTCCTTTTCCATTGTCAAGAAGTGTCCTCAATGTCAACAACATAGCACTCTTATTCTAGCTCCTCCACAAGAACTCTGAACTCGAATTTCTTCATGGTCATTTCAAACTTGGGGACTTGATATTATTTGAAAGATATCTCCATGTTCTTCTAAAGGGCATACCTTTATCATAACATCTATTGATTACTTTATGAAGTGGGTTGAAGCTATTCTATTGAGATCCATATTCACTAAAGAAACTTGTAGCTTTCTTCTAAACAACATAATTTCTCATCTTTGATTTCCTTCTACCCTTTATTTTGATAACATTAATTCATTTAAGATAAAGAGGTGAAGCAGTTCCTAGAGAAGTTTCACATCTAACACTGATTCTCTACCCCTTATTATCCTTAATATAATGGTCAAGCTAAGGCATCGAATAAGACCACTAAGCATATTCCATACAAGATGGCTAACAAGCATGGTGTAAAGTGGAAAATTGGATCCTAGTGGTTCCCCACCTAAGAGAGAGAAAGGAAACCACTAGGACGATTTTCACTTGGGAGATACTTTACATTCAAAAGAGGGGCTGGAATCCACTAGATCCAAATCTAAGAATAAGGATGTGAATGCCAAGTGGATTGCAAAGGTTGGAATGTGATTTACCCTCTTTTGTAAATAGATATTGTTGACTTGTTGACTATATAGAAAAAGAGACAAAAATGGATGAAATAGGGAGCTACTAGTTCAGGATCGTGCTATAACTTTGGATCTAAGATATTTAGACTGATGTGGATCTCCCTTGTAAATTTGGAGAAAAGTCATTGGAACCAAGTTGAAAGTGTACTTGGTCCTCTGAAAAATCTGTGCGTCGAAAAGGGTTTTTTTGTCTCTGCAAATGGAGTCCATATCTGTGATTACAGTTGTGCACCTGCAACCTACACACAAAAAAGGAGAGGAAAAGGGTTGTGGATAGGGGTTTGCCTCAGTCAAACCCCGGTTGAGGAATCAACCTTGAATGAAATTAATTGCAAATGTTTAAATATAAATAATAGAAGTGTATACCTTGTAGATCTACAATTGATTGATGATTGTTTCTTTTCTTCTTGAATGTAATCACAAACATTGTATGAAATGGCATGTAACATGACGAAACCCTAACACACACACATGCTTGCAAATGAATGTTGTAATGTTGCTCCAATGGATGAATGAAGAAGACACATGAGAAGAGAACTTGAATGCTTGATGATGATAACGAAGACCTTCTGCTTCAATTTCGCTTATTCTCCTATGCTTGTATATTTTCGCTTTCTTATTCCTTGCTTATTATTATCATGCAAATGAGAGAACTAGATCCCCTTTTATACTATCATAGGAGAAATTTTTTTCATCTCACTGAAGGCTGACATTGGAGGATTTATGTCCCCAAAGAGCAAATTGGGTTCAAGGGTCGGATGGACCCATCTTAGGGCCACCCTAAGAGGAAGGATAGGGATGCCATGCTCCTGTCCAAGGGGGAAAGGGGTGCCATGCCCCTATCCTAGTGGTGACAGGCGCGCCACACCTCTATACTACCCTATTTTGGGGTCCGAACAGGGTCCTAAGGTGATACAGGGCCTGGAATAGGGGAATATTTGGGATGAAGATGCAGAGAGGGGTCTCAATTGAGTAGAGAGATGTAGTTGCATAAGTGAGGACCTAAGATGTGGTCGAAATTGTGATTGTTGCCATTTTATGATGCTACATTTAGCCCCCACTTTAGCAGGAGTATGGCTTACGCCAATATTGCTGGCAAAGTAGAAGAAAGAGAGGGATAAAGATGAGAGAGGCAAAGAAATACCACAAGGAGTATAAGACATCGCTAATCTCTAGGAACAAAGCCCCTAATCTTAGGATCTTAACTCACTCACACATATGCAAGAGCACACACAGAAAAATGAACAAGACAAACAAAACAAGACCACACATCAACTAGCCGAGAGACCTTGATACAAACGTCTCAAACAACTAACTGAAACACAAAGACAAATGCCATCACATAAACACCAATTATCACATAAAAGACAAAAACTGACATCATCCATGAACCATCAATAGTAAAACTATGAGCTCATGAGAGGAAGGAGAGAGAGGACGTGAATACATACTTTGGTGATGCATGAGAAGAAAGGCGAACGAAGGGAACCATGGACATCTCGCCCCTAGAATTAGGTGATCCATGGAGAAAAGAGGACATGGAAAACTAGCCCCCAGATTTTGTCTAGGTGATCCATGTAAGGGAGGAGAGTGAGAACACTGTTAGTTCCACTCAACCTTGTGTGCATGTGTGCAAGTGAGGTTTGAAGCACCTCATAGGAGTCTATGCCCGAGTATGCTACAACCTGTATAAGATGTATAGTACAAATGTCAAGAAAGTGGTGACATCTCTCTCTAAGAGGCTGCCCTCTGGTTTCGAGAATATCCCACTGTATAAAAGAAAAGTGGTGACATCTTTCTCTAAGAGGTTATCCTCTTGTTCCAAGAATATCTCACTGTACAAAAGGAAAGTGGCAAAATCTTTCTCTAAAAGGTTGTCCTTTGGTTCCAAGAATGACCCACTGTATAAGAGAAATTAGTGACATCTTGCTCTAAGAGGTTGTCCTCTGGTTCCAAGAATATCTCAATGTACAAAAGGAAAGTGGCGACATCTTTCTCTAAGAGGCTGTCCTCTGGTTCCAAGAATATCCCACTATATAAGAGATACAATGTGCGAGAGAAATATAGTACAAAGGGAGCGGTGTGGGTGCCCCCCCTTAAGATGTCAACATAGTTTCATGCTGATATCTTAAGGAAATTCGAACAAGGATACCTACCTTCAACACAAAGAAGATATCCATTATACAACAATGTCATAGATATATGCAAGAGAGGGAATACTCTTCAAGCATGAATAAGATAGGTGAAAAGAGAGATATTTCTATAAGTGTAAAGGAGATCCTTGGAGAAGAAGGGATCTTTCCTCAAAAAGACATCTACCTCCAAGAGGAGTTGTCTTAGACAAATATAACATCTTATAAATTTATAAATTGAAGCCAATTATTCCTTCCTCTTGTGATCTTATATCACAGGATTTCCAAGCTCCTTTATTCAAATAGGATAGTATTATCACTTGAAATTCAAATCTTCTCGATGAAGAGAAGTGTATCGCTAGGTACCCAGTGACAAAATTCGCCCTCTCCTGGTTTTAGTTTGAGGTCAAGCAGCGCTAGGTTTTCAGCAGGATAAGGTTTAGTATCCATATGACATTCAGCAACCCCACTCTGCTCAATTCCATTTCGCTCATCCTTCAATGCTACCAAACACATATTTGTACTCTTCGTATAATGACAGTAGTAAACTTTAAAAGGAAATAACATAGAGTGGCAAGCCACATGTTTGATGAAGGAGGGAGCCAAGAGTTTTGCTCCCTTTACTGTAGCCACATGTTTGGAAAGCTTTTTGGTTGATACAATGCCCTCCACTAGTTCAACATTCTGCTTATGGTTGGACCCACCAATGACACTGGACAGAAACTCTGCCATAAACTCTATAGAAATAACACATCTTTTGGTCTCTATGCTAGAAGGAGGTGCTTCACATACCTTAAGAGTTGAAGCCATTTCCTTTATTAGAAGCTCCCATCCAGTGGATGGAATGTGAAAGGCCTCTACCAAGTTCAACACTTGTTCGATTTGGAAAGGAATGTTTTGGGCAATTTTATGTGGGAGAAAGGACACATTCTCATTGACAGCATCGTCATGAAAATCAGGAAATATCAGCTTTTCTCCAACTGTAAGGATTTCTTTTACTCGGAAGAAATTACTGTGTAATTGCTTCCCCTCCACGACATTTGGCATTACAGAGGCAACCAGTCACAAAAACATCTTGTACAATGTCTAGTAGCTTTCTTTTCTTATATGGCGGTGTCGTCGCGCATGGATCCAACTTTGATATCTGACATTTTTCACATAAAATCCCTACTCTTTTACACAAACTATTTTCCTCCACAAAAGCTTGCAGGCCTTCTGTTGCAGCCCCATCAGCAAGCAACAAAGTTTCCTCATGGTTTAAGGGAGACATAAATAGAGCCAGTTTGTCCGGCATCTTTAGCCCATGGTGATGGAGTTCATCTTCCCATACAGACGATGCTAACTCATCTCCATCGTTAAATGCCTGCCAAATTTCAACAGGATGCAAATAAACAAACATATAAAATTTCATCCCTATAATAGATCTTTGATGTAAATATGAATTAGATTAATTGTTATTAGTAAAGGTCTTTCTCACGATAACTTTTTAAAATTTAAAGAAAATAAATAATACAGATTTTTCTTGAAATTTATAATTTGAGCATCAATCTTCATTATCAATAAACACATTCTTCAAATTCTTGTGCTTATATTCTATAGGTATCGTGCAACTTTAAGAACTAAAATCATATTATTTACCGAGGAGGAGATGAACAATAGAAGTCTCAATGCTCATGATCAACAATGGAGTTTTCTTATATTTGTTTAATTTGAATATTTTCAATTGTTGATTTTACTAGCATATTCTTATTGGTTTGCATTTTGGAAGTTCATGATAGATTTAAGTCTAGTGTTTTCTTAGAATTAATCTATTACACTCATGTGCTCCTCTAATTTTTCAAGTGCACCCACAAACAAGTGGACAGTTGAGTAGCCTTCCATGGTACACATCTTGACACATATCCTCCCATCTCTTTTCATCAATTTTCTTGTATCTTAGCCATTGGATTTGTTTCTTCCCAAGAGGAGGAACATGGTTTCCCACTTTTGGATCTTCATTAGCATTCATCCTTGAGCCTTCGTTCTTGGCATTGGAGCTTCTCTATTATAGGGGGGATACATTGTCTCTTCCTTTTACTCCTATGGGAGTGATCATGATTGTACTTATGTCACTAATTCAGTACTTGGGGGGACATCTTGACTCATTCATGCTTGTCATATGTACAGTATTCAATTTATTTTCTCTCTTTTAGAGAAGGATTTTCTCCCTCTCAATTTTTCTCCTTTTCTCTAGTTGTGAGAGTTTGCATTAGTTTGTATATGGGTACCTAATCAAGCCTTTATTGTTTATATATATTCATGCTTGCATTCTTCATTGGCTCTTCAGCTTATCCCTATGTTAATCTTAAGAGGGGTCACATGTACTATTTTCTATTTATTTTCTCTCTTTTGGAGAGGTGTTTTCTCCCACTAGGTTTTTCTCCTTCTCTCGGATTGTTTTAGTATGCATTAGTTTTTACATACATACCTAATTAAGCATTTGTTCTTAAGATCAATTCATGCTTGTATTCTTCATTAGCTCTTTAGCTTATCCCTAAGTTAATCTTAAGGATGGTTGTCAGAATAATTAGGACATTATCTAATTAATTATATAGTTAGGTCCTTATTACTTTATTCACTTAAACTGAACTTAGGTGGATTTTATTTATATTATATTAGGCTAATAATGGCCTATGTTGTCTCATTTATTATGACTCTGACTCTTGGCACTACCTAATTTAATATTACTTTAGGTTTTGCATCTAGAGTTTCATTCATACTCTTTGTAAGGATTCATTCATTCATTGTGACATTAATCCCCTGAATCTAGAAGCCATCTCCCTAAATCATGACTTATAGTAGCACAAAGAGCTTTTCCTTTTCTTGTCCCAAAAGAGTGAGTCTTCCCACTTGTTGAAGCCATGATTGCTTTCCCTTTCCCTTTTTAATTTGAGGAAGTGGAAGTTGATGAATCATCCTTCTTGTAGGAATTAGGCAAATCAATGTTGTGCTTTTTGAGGATGTGTGCAAGCTCATCAATCTTCTTAGAATGGCAATGATGCTCCTCATGACCAAAATTTTTACAATAGGCACAAGTAGGTCTCTCCCTCTTTGGTGAATTGTCCCTCTTGGAAGAGGATTAATCTCCTTTTTGTGGAGAAGGTGATGCTTTGTCCTTAGGCTTTGATTTCCATTTCTTCTTGTTTGAGTTGTCCTTTCCTTGATTTCCTTTGTTCCCTTGATTTGCCACTAATGCTTGAGACTTAGAAGCCTTAAGAATGCCCATGCTTATCAACTTAGTTTGTTCCATTATCAACATTTCGGGAAAAGCATCAAATGTATGCATTGTGTAGCTTGAACCCATTGTCATCCTATAGGTTTGGAAACTAGAAACAAATGCTACATATTCTTGTGGAAGCTTGCCCATCAAATTGAAGATCAATTGAGTATCCTTCTTATCAATGCCACAATCCTTGAGTTGTGCCCTCAACTCTTTTGCCTTAGTGACATAATAATGTATAGTATCAAAGTTATTGGGATCTAACATGGTGAGATCAATATCAATCTAATATCCCCCAATCTCATCAAATTGACCATACAAGTCTTGAAACTTTTGTCAAGCATCCTTGATTAAGATACATTTCTCAATATGAAAAACGAGATCCTTTGATACATACTTTATTAAGGTACCAATTGCCATGATATTTTTAGTGAGCCAATCCAAATGACTAATAGGATCAACCTTAGGATTAGCAGGAGCAACAAAAGTTCTATCAATGTAATGAGTTGGTCCTTTCTCCATAGGTTTACTCCATGCATCAATTTTCCAAGTAGCATAACTATGAGGAGTTAAGAGAGGAAACTTAGAAGAACCCATAGAATTAAAAAGGAAGGAACACAAGAGCACAAAAGCACAAGAGACACCCCCCCAAATTCAATCAATCAAAGTACACCCCCCACCAAAAAAAAAAATGATAATGATGATTTTGGCACTTTATATGTAGTGTGTCTACAATAGGCCACTTGCAAACAATTGCAAGGTGGACTTTTGATTTTGTTTTAAAAATTCCCTAATAGACTAAGAACTACAATGCAAAAGACTAGCAAGATAGATCTATGCAATACAAGTGCCAAATTGGCCAAAAAAGACCATATGTTGAAAGTATAATTTCTACCCAAAATCACTGCAAACTGATAGCATATTATGAGAGTAGACAAAAAATTATGCACTTTCAAAAAAATGGCACTTGAAAAGGAGTTCGTATGAGCCCAAATGGAGTCCCAGAAGTTGCAGAAACGGGGATTGGATAGGTATAGTCACCAAAAACTGAGATTTCTAAAAACCCTGTCCATCAAAATTAGAAAATAATTCCACCATAATAAAGTACACGAAAATTATCCCAGTTAAAAAAAATTGCACCCAAAAAGGAGCAAAAATGAGTAAAAATGAGCAAGATATGGCCATTTGAAGTTGAACTGCAAAATCAAAAAGCTCAACGGAGGGGGCCTTCCAAATTCTCAAAAAATGATGATGTCAGCAAAACATGATGTTAAATTTGATGGTCGTCTAGCCGTCGCAAAAACTTCACCTCCTTGCTAATTGGGTATCTGTACAGTACGGACTGACATGTATCACGGTCTGATAGGTAGAAAAGTGACATGGCAGTACAAAAAAAATGATGTGGCAAGTATAGTTGGTGACGTGTCAGATGATGTGGTAGACGATATGGCACTACTTATGTGGCGTAGGTGGGATGGTAGTCTGACTCGGCTGCCAATGTGTCGCCAATTGGGCAGATGGTGTCATAACCCATGTGTCGTTGGTGGCGAATGACTCTTCACCACATGGTAGGTGTCGGCAGGTCTTGGTGGGGTCACCGACAACAGGGTCACAGAGTCGTCGGGCAGAAAGCGAGGTCCTGCATGGTGGCCAAAGGAAGATTCACGGTTGCCGGTAGCAGGTGTAGTTGTGCTGGGCGCCCGAAGAGTTGAGTAGCGGAGCCGTCGGAAGGAGCAGTGTCAGTGGGGGGATGTAGAATTGGTGGCAGTGGGAGGAGAGGAGTGCGTGGAAGCCGACGGTGGAGGAGAGGTCGAGAACAATAGGCGACGGGAGAACCAATGAGCGGTGGGGGGTGCACAGTGGAAAATGCACAGTCACTGGGGGTGGAAGGATTGTCATCAATAGTATGGCGAGGAAAACGGTGAGCCCTGCAAAACTGATGCAGTACAGCGGGGTGGGGTGGTCTATGGACCCGCCCACGAAAATATTTTGTTTATTATTTTTATTTTTATTTAAAAAAAAAACCTTTTTCAAAAAAAAAATCTGCAGATAAATGAAAAAAAAATTTGCAGAAAAAAAACTTTTTTTTTTAAATTTCGAAGTCCGTATTGTACCGCCCAAATTGGGCAAAAAATTTCCTCCAAGCCCCAAATTTGATTTTCATAAAAATAGGCCGAATTTATACTCAAAATTCATGGAAACGGCCAACTGGACATAATGGGGAGGTCAAATCTGGTCTAGGACACCTCCAAAAGATGTTGCTCCTTAGATCTGCCTCTTGATGTCGCAATAATGCCTCACAAAGATGAATCAAAGATGCTTTAATGGCTCTGATACCATATGAGATTTTGCCAAGATCAAGAGCTCAATGAAAAGTACAAAATAGAGACAAAATATAGGACAAGAATAAACTATATTCTCATCAATAGACAGATGATCAAAAGATCAATAGTTGTACATAAGTGGAAGCCTAAGGCTGATGAGAAATCTAAACCAAACGCAAAGAGAAGAACAAGTAAGAAGAAGTTAGATGTTCAAGATATTATTGATCAGATCATTAATGATGGTAACTTGGATAACATTTCTACATTCTTTAATGATTTTGTTGATAAAGACAAGAATCAATTAGAGGAAGCAATTGTTTTATATCTTGATTCTTTCTGTAGAACCTTGATTGAGTTAGAGAAAATTTTGCCCAAGGAGATGTATGATAAGTTAGAGGTCAGAAAATTACATGCTCAAACTCTAGACCGGCAAATAAAAGAGACAAAATTAGTTAATCTATGTCCATCAATAACTCCACCAGAGATTGTAGATTTAATCAATAAGAAAGGTTCAATATAATTCATTCCTAAACACCGGATTAATAACTTGATGTTAGAAAATTTTGAAGAGATCCAGAAAGAGACCATTGATATATGGGTTAGAATTCTTTTGAATCTTGGTTATCAGCTAAGTCCCAGTTTTGTATAGTCACATAATATTCAATTACCAGGGGATAAGGAACTAGTAAAATCTAATGAGCACAATGTAAATACTGATCCACCAGCTAGCACTCCATCTACTACTACTCAACCAGCTAGTGAGTCCAATTTTGAAACTTAGGATACTTAGAATCCTTTGACAGAAAATGTATAGGATGTAGAAGAAGATATTGCAAAGGATAAAGATTCAAACGATAAGGTTTCTGAGGATGCAACAAAAGTGAGTGAAGGGTGAGTGGCAAAGTCACTAATGCACAGGAGGTAAAAGATACAAAAGATAAATCACTGGCTGACAAAGGCAAACAAACAGTGATAGACTTCCCTTCTAATTTGGCAATTCACACATCATCTTTAGTCAAAGGGAAAATGCCATAATTTTCTGTCAGTTTTGACAAGCCCTGTCATAAGATGTCACCAACAGAGAAAATTTTGGCTACTGCAACACTCCAAGAATAGGCAACATAGGAATTGGGTCAAGAGGAGTCTAAAGATAGAGAATTAATTCAAAATACTTTTGACGTTTTGAACCAATTAGTACCAAAATTTCAAGAAAAGGATAGTGTAAGCTCATCTGGCAAATTGCAAGAGATTATTGATTTTATTCCTAAGCATTATGATTGTTTGGTAAAGATTTCAATAATTGAGGCTAAGAATAAATTTGTTGAGGCTCGAAAGTAGACATTTCTGCAAATGATTGCATTTTAGAAGGCTAAGCTTCAAATTTGTTTACAATCTATTGAAGCAGCATTAGTAGAAGGTGGAAAGGGTTATAAGACTTATCTAGATTTTTCAAAGCTCACAGCTTCGACAGATAGGAAAATTTTGGATTGTAAAGATAACTTGATTTAGATTTATAATTCTTATAATCCGACAGCTAATTTGACAAGTTCTTTTGATGGTTCAGTATTGGCGGTTATGGATCAAATTTCAAGATTAGAGAAGGAAAGGGATAGCATAATAAAGAGAGCTATAGAGCTCAGAAGTTTTATTGGTCCCCAGATTGATAACATGTTTTTGATTAAGTAAAAATAGGTTTTAAGGGACCCAAAACTCGATTACATTACGAAAGATTGAGCATGAAAGAGACAAAACAAAACAGCTACAGAAGACCAGCACAAAAACCAGCAGCAAGAACAAAAAGATAGCAAGGAGCCAACAAGAAGTTGGCCTCCCAAACCCAGCATTATAAGTCAATTAAAAACTTTAATAGACTCCTCAGCATTCTGAACCAAGAGCATCATCGCCTTGGTCACTTCCCTCATATCATTGCTCTCCTGTCTCAGCTGACTATCTTTCATTTTGGTTTCCATCCTAGTAGTGTTCTGCCTAGTTCTACGCCTGGGAATCTGATGGGTGGAGCTGGAAGTTGGTACAACTTCAATGATTACCAAGTTCTTATCCTGATTTTTCCTTTCCAAATGATCCACCAGTGCATTCATATTTTGTGATGAAACTTTTAGGACTTGGTGACTGTGGTTCATGAAGCTTTTCAGAGCCTTCTCAGTGCAGGCAACCCAGGTGTTGATGTTGTCTTTCTCCTCCTCTGCCCGTTCTTTCAAAACTCTGACAACCTCCTCCAGGTGCTTCAAATCCCCTTTAATCAAGTCTTTTTCTGGCCAATCCTCCATCTCTACTTCCTCCTCAGCTTCACTGGTTTCCATCTCATCATTCTTTTTCCTAGAGTTTGTATCCTTAATCATCTTATTTATCTTGTTTTCTAGATCCCTTTGTTTACTTTGCATACTAGTAATGTTGTCGACAACCCATTTCTGGAAGTTGAAGGACTCTAGAGTATAGTTACGGGCGGTATTCAAGATAGTATTCACAAAATCCCTACCCTGTTTAGTGCCCACAGAGTTAGGATTGTCATCGTCCTTAGAATTCAGAGCGACATTCCTACTGTCCAAGCCCATAGGGTTAGAGTGAGGGTTTTCAGAGTTACCCCCTTCTTTCTCTACACCAATGTTCTCATCCTTCTTATTCTCCATTTATGTTTCAATATCCTTCCCCTTTTCCTCCTCCACATCATAGTGCACCTCCTTTTCCATATTATCTATATCAGCTCTCCTTATTTTGTGGGTAGGGGCATTAAGCTGATTCTCATCTGAATCAGTATCTTTGCAACTCTTAGAGATATGAGCATTGGTGATTAGGGGGTCATCTCTGGTAGCCCTAGCCTTATCTTTTAGATATTCATAAATGAGCAATGTGAGCCCCTGATGGGCTATAGGGTAAAAGTTAGGCTTTTTAGCGTGATCAGCTAGACTCTCATTCAAAGAGGACGCTAAATAAAAAGGCACAAAAATTTTAGCCCCATGATAGAAGTGGTTAAGAATTCCAAAGTGATAGTTATAGATTTTAGTAAATCTACCGTTAATAGTGAGATGCTCCATTAAAACCCTTAAAACTTTTTGCCAAAAGGGCTTTACCTGCTGGGGAATGTAGTAGGAGATGTTGTCTTTCTTCACAAGCTTGCCCTTCTCATCCTCTGATTTTGGGATGTTTTTGAATGCTTTAGCTGCATACTTCCAGTCTCTATAGAATTTAGTACCCTCCTTCTGAAGACCCATGACCTCTGCGACTAGGTTCTCATCAATTTGCCATCTCCCTGAACAAGGTGACTCTGTTGTTATTCCAGCCTCTAGCAAAACCATATGACATAGAATTTTTACTTCCATGGAGCTTTTCCATATAGTCAGTAAAGCCATATCTGTGAAGCCTTCTCTAGACTTTTCGTTCACTCTTCCAGTTTTCGCATCCTGGGGGCTCATTCCTATTTAAATTACCACCAATTTTGAACACCAAGTAGAAATACCCACAACTATAATTCACAGTCCACAGATGAAAACCCAAATGCTTGTAAATTCTGGAGTTATAGAACAAAGACTCTCTCATTGTTTTGAAGCTTATGTTTTTGGCTGCACAAACCCAGTAATTATTATTATGATCTCCCTCCACTAGTACATTCGGAGCTGATTTCCGACGGCCGTTTGTCAGATTTTCAATGAATTTTCATCGGAGTGTCGACAAAATCCACCATCAAAAACTCAGCATCGGATTGGTCGACGATGCCATGCCCATCGGAAATTCAACAATCCAATGGACTTTGCCGACGGTCAAAGAAGTCATTGATCGAAAGCTTGGTATTCATCGTAATTCCGATGATGATTATTTTTATAAAAAAATAATAATTATCATTGATATAAAATAGCCATCGAAGGAAGGAAATGCCAAAAGGACTCACCGAAGATAATAACTTCATCGACAAAAGATATCGAAGAAAGCAGAGAGGGTCTTCATCGACAGGAAAAGTTCTCGAGGAAACAATACTATCGGTGCAACATAAAAAGGACCCACCGAAAGGAGCATTTTCATCGAAAGAATAATATCGATCAGACAAAAAGAAGCTACATCGATAAAAGATATCGATGATGATATAGGTTTCGAGGAGGTTAAACTTCATTGACAAAAGATATCAAAGAAAGCAGAGAGGGTCTTCATTGACGAGAAAAGTTCTCGAGGAAATAATACTATCGGTGCAACATGAAAAAGGACCCACCGAAAGGAGCGTTTTCATTGAAAGAATAATATCGATCAGACAAAAGGAAGTTACATCGATAAAAGATATCGATGAGGATATAGGTTTTGAGGAGGTTAAAGGGCATGTTCTCGATATGCATGGTTTTGCCGATGTAACTTTATCGGTGAAGAATGATAAGGGAAAATAAAGAAAAGCTTCAGTTAGATAATAGACTCATTCATCGAAGGGGCATAGTGATATCGATGAAAGAAGTATTTCGATGGAAAAATAAAGGAGGACACCGAAGCCCAAAGTTTCTTCGACATAAGACCTGATGGATATCAGATATGTTTCGATGAGGAGATAGCCATACTGACCGAATACAGTATTTCGATGAAGGGAAAAAATACTTGATCGAAGTAATATTCGAAACAAAAGTATTGTCGATAGAAACAAAGAGATCGATGGACTAAAGAAACAAATGATCGAAAGACATATCCTCATTGAAATGATTATTGATTTTCATGAAAATCATAAACAAATCCCAAGGAAGGTCACATCGCCATTAAATTCAAACGTGTGCTCGAGTGACCGTTGTCCAAAGTGCCATTACTAACTGATTAAATACGCCATAAGTAGTGGATCAACCATCAAAGGGCACAACATTAAGGAATTCACAGGCGATGAACTAAAAGCAGGAATTGGGCGAATTCACAAATAAAGCTTAGTAATTCCTAGTAAGTTGTTTGCACACAAACCTCTTTTTCAAAATTCAAATGGAATCATCATCTAAAACTAATAAGACCAGAAAGGGAAAAGAACCTATCGCTACAGAAGAAAAACCTAAAAGATAGAAAAGGGAAGGGCGTTCTTTGGCCCAGGACCTGGTTGACTAGTGCCCATCATCTAGTTTGAGGTCCAAGAAGATTAGAGCTGATGAGGAAGGCTTGGAGGACCAGTTTGAGGATCTTGGAGACATATGGACAGAGTTGAGAGGGTATGAATTATTCATATATGGGTACAATAGAAGAGTTTCCCCTCAACCTATCAACAATTTATGGTGATTGAACTTAGGAAGGTTAGTTGTGGCTAATGTATTCGTGAATGTGGAGATCATGAAGGCATTGGCAAACAATTATGACCCGAAAACCAGGACCATATATAACTACATGGGTGAGCCAATTCTTGCAATCACAAAGGAGGTTATTGACACTGTGTTTGAGTTGGATTGGGGATTTGAAGAATTGATTGACCTCAAGAAGTTAACAAGTGAATATTTTAACCTAGAGAACATTTACAAAATGTGGAGACTCCCTATACATAGGCCTAGGAATGCAGGGTCCTTAGTGCCACTAGGTCAGGATGACAAAGCTCCCTATGATGTCAACTCTTTCCATCCATATTTCAAGTATACCTATTACTGTGTTGCCCAAGTGCTAGGGATAAAAGCCCATCCTTTGATGGATATTGCAGCCATGGTCATTTGTGCCGATTTGCAATCTAAGGACCCCCGCTTCTTTGATTTTTCTACTTATTTGGTTGAGGTTTTGAATCATGGGTTAGAAAAGTTAAAGGGGGATGTCATCAATGTTCATTTCAAGAATTATTCCTTACTTATGCATATGCTATTGTATGTGGGCCAAGATGAAGGGTTATGGCCAGAAGAGTTATGTGTCAGGACATATGACAATGTTGGAATGAGAAAACTAGTGCAACTATGGGTTTCTTCATGAGACCAGAGGTATGTGAATAATCAATATTGACATTTTGAGGATTTCTTTATCAAGCCATTATATAGACTATTGGGATGCCCGTGTGATCATGCCCTTGCACCAGAGGTTCAAAGATTCCTAAGACCAAAAGATTTCGCTGAAGATCCCTCAATTGAACACAATTGGGAAGATTGGTATTGTTTTTTAGACTGCACACAAGTCAGGGTATACGGGTTCGAAGGGAGACCATACTTACTACCACTTACAGTCTCTAATAGAGTGGCTTGTCTAGAAATTGTGAGGTAACTATCAATAGTGAGTATAGAACATCTAACAAGCCATGAAAAACAATCAATTGTACCTAGGTTGTTAGTATATTCAGATTTTATTGTGAAAAGTTCAAAGAGTTATGGCCTGTTGTAGACAAAATTGGATTATTATGGCATGGCTATGGGGGATCCAAGGCCCAATTTCGATCCTGAAGGATACATAAGGATGGCCCAGTCATCACAAAAGCTGAAGGCTGGAGAGCATAAATCTTACCTACTGGATGACCTCATTAAGAACATTGGCAGAGAAGAGGCCAGAGTGAAGAGAATAAAGTTTGAGAAAGCAATGCAGGCTTATAAATGGAAGCTTTATAGAAGGAAAATGGATGAGAACATGCTACAAAAGATTGAAGACCCCTTTTGGCCAACAAACTTGTGGAGCATGAATTGGAAATACTTGAGGGAGTCCCACCTCATGTTTTTAGGGATTACATTGATACTATTAGGAATATAGAGCCTTTGGCTCATATGTCTCCTTCTTCCACATCTGGCATCGTTCCATTCACTCCTCGAGAGGACTAACCCCCTGGTTATGCAGAGGATACACTGATAGACTTGGCAATAGGACAACTGAATGTCCGAGAAGTGGCTGACATCAGATTCCTAGAGCATGAGGATTTCATTGCTGATAGTGACTTCATTGCTTTCAAGGAGTTCACCGCATTCCTCTATCAACATAAAGGATCTCAAATTAGGAATAACATGAGAAATAGTGAAGAAGAGCATCAGCTTCAAAAGTTACAAGAGGAGATGGATCTTGTGATGAGCAAAATGACACCTGAGAAGGGAAGACAGTTGCTTAAGGAAGCTGGTGTGCTATTATACTCTGGATGGGACATGAACTCTTCCTTGTTATTTGATGGATTCCTCAAGAAACAAGACCCAAGTAGGCAAATGATGCTAAAAGAGATTGATAAACTCTTTAGAGGATCAGGATATGATCCAGATCAGAAGGCTCTTCTACAATGGGCTATCTATCCCAAAGATAAAAGACCTATATTGGTTGATACAGAAGAAGCTTTTGGACATTTGATGGTGCAGCAGGTTGGAAAGACTGACCCTAGAACAACTGCCAAACTAAATTTGGATGTCACTAAACTGAACCAAGATCAGATAGAGTTTCTGGTCTGAGAAAATTGTACATACAAAAGCCTATATGAGAAAACCGATGAAGAAAAATAGAGGCTGTAAGCAAGTTTTCTTCAGATTGATACAGGTACCAGTCAAACAAGGATGACATACGATGTTGACAAAGATGCCATGGATGCCTTGACAGATGCTATGTATTGGAGGAACAGGGCCGAAAAGACATCTTGGCAACTAAAAAAGGAACGGCAAAAGATGGATAAGTTAGTTCTCGAAGTTGTTGACCATAGATTCAAAAGTATGATGCAGGTTGCAGAAATCTATTGGAAGACATACACTAGAACAGTCAAAGTTGTGAAAGAGCATGAAAGGCTCAGGTCTC
Organism: Cryptomeria japonica; assembly: GCF_030272615.1. Taxonomy (NCBI): domain Eukaryota; kingdom Viridiplantae; phylum Streptophyta; class Pinopsida; order Cupressales; family Cupressaceae; genus Cryptomeria; species Cryptomeria japonica. Next base: position 241,055,259 of record NC_081407.1, on the reverse strand, counting down.
AGTTGGAAGGCTTGATGAATGACAACAGTCTGATGAAACCAGGTGATAAAATTGAAGCCGAGGCTCACTTGAAGTCCCATGATGAATTGGCAAATCAATTTGTGTGGGGGAAAAAGTGACACTAAGCAAACATGCCCTAATCTCACTTTCAATCACACACTTGTGGAATACGAAAGAGCCTAGAGGTATCACACAATTGGCTACTTCTTTTTGTGGAAGAGAGAACCACGGGCTACCTATTAGGATTTCTATTCCTTTGTTGCAAATGATAGATAAAATGATGCAAGTTCAACTACTAGCCCTAGAGTGCAAGTATGAACTACTAACAAGATTGCAGAATTGGAGGTAAACAATGGAAAGTTGCAAACACAAGGACAAGGCAAGAATGGAAATGCATACCCGGAGTTAAAATATGAGTGGAAATGTTCGGGACGGGGGCGCGGGTGCCACTGTCCTGCTTCTGCTCCTGAAACTGTTGTTTTGCTGTCAGAAAAATGCTGAAACTTGCTGTCTAACAGAAGGACCAGGGCGCCCAGCACCCCTGTCCTGGCAGGACCAGGGTGCCCCACGCCCCTGTCCTGGTCTTTTGCTCTGCAATTTGGTGTGAAGTTCAGTCTTCGTCTGCTTCCACCAGATCTGCAACTTGCGGCGTCGTCCGAATCCCGAAACCTGCACTTATATCTGAAAAGGTATGGTGGGCGGCTATATAGGGTTTTGCCTTAGTCAAACCCCCGCTTTGGTGATTTCCACCTCCACGAATAGCCAAGTTGTATTGTAAAAGTAGTGTGTGTGCAGACCTTGTGTGTGTGCAAGATCCTAAAATGCAAGTAAGCAAACTAGAGCAACCTAGAAAGTAAACCCTAATTGCTTGCAAATGATAATGTAAATGCTCCAAATCAAGATGTAAAGAGATCTAAAGCATGAATACAAGTGATATAATGAGGCTTATGCAAAGACATGAAAACAACATGAAATCATACCCAACCCCAAGGGAGGGGTACAAGCCAATCTTTAGTTGGTGATCCCCTATTGCTCTTCAATGTCTTCAAAGCCCTAAATGGATGAATGAAATTGATAAATGCTTGATGGATGGATGTTGAATGTTGTTGAAGTCTTCAAAGATCTGCTCTTTCGCTGCATAGAAGGTCCTTGAAAACCAAAATTCTGGATGCCTTCAAATGAAGAAAGAGAGCTCTTATATATGAAACCCTAGGTCTTAATTTCAACTTTTGGCCGACCTAGAGATTGAATCTCCCGCCAATTTCTTGGGGTTAAGCTTTATTTTATGATTGGATCGTGCTCCTAAAATTTCGGGAAAAATGTCTGGGACCATGTGCACGTCGGGCGCCATGGTCCTGACAACTTTTCACCAAATTTTCAGGGCCGTCGGATATGATGATTTTAGAGCGAATCCCGAAGTTACAGCTTATTTCGAGATGTTTTGACCCCCGAAACCAAGCCCCCAAGTTCAAAATAGGACCTAATTAGGGTTTTAAATTAAATGATGTATTGGAAGAATAAAATGAAAGGGGCACACTTTAATGAAAAGGGCCCAACTTTATGATATGGGAGATGATAAAATAGAACCCTAGACCTAATTAATTTAATTAATTAAGTGCTAAAGGGGAAATGCGATGCAAAATGCAAAATGCGCCAAGGCGGGTGCTAAACTAGGTGTGAAATTGTACCACCCTAGCAAGTGCGTACAATTTACAACGCTACACAATTAAGGAAAGAGCATCAGAGGTTGGACGATGGGAATACCCCTAGGGTGCCCTCTTTTTACAGTAATGGTGAGTTAGTATCATTGGAACAGTGGGAACAAGAGTTCAGTGATGAGAAGAATTGAGTAGTAACAGAGTTGGATCGGGACAAAGATTTGTCACTTTGTGTTAACAATATTCTATCCAATCATTTCTAGACAGAAAGGGACATGAGGACACTAAACAATGACCTTCTAATGTATAAAGATGATAAGTACATTGAACACATAGGAATGCTGAACTTGTTTATCTTCCAGTTTGTTAATAGAAGTGCTAATTAATAGTTATGTGCTGAAAAGCCACGATGCTTGGTGACAATGTATACCCTCATATAAATGAGGGAATTTTTGTAACAATAAGGATCATTAGAGAAGAAGTAGAATATAGCCTCAGGCTTACTATTGTACCATTTTGCCAACATACATAATATAATCAGTCATCTTTCCTTTGTGTATATGTTGTTGATTACTGCATCTTTCTGTAGGCAGTTGCTTGTGATATTATCTAAAGGAGATAAGGTTACTTGTGTTCTTCCAGTAAAACTCTATGTTTCATATTGTGGATTTGAATAAAAGATTTACTTGTGAATATAGTTTAGGGTTTAGGTTTAATCACTTTCAAAATGTCTGAGAAAAAACCCTTATAATTCTATTTCCATGTTACTTTATTCACTTAAGTAATGGGTCCTTTTGTCATGCAAAGTGTTCCCCCCATTGTTTTTTACCTAGGTGGTCCTTTTAAATGTTTTAATTTTTATTTGCCTTTAAATTGCCTTTTCTAATGACCGTCGGGCCTTGTAATTGTTGCGCAACTCTCAGTCAATCAGATGGCCTGCGTGGATTCGCGAACTCAACATGCCCGAAAGTTACCTATCGCGAAGTAGCGAAAAGGTTTGGCGGGACCCAGCGATGAGGACTTCTTTCTTGGCTAAAGGGCAATCAGTTTGGAAAGAGCTCAACGACCTGTGTTGATTCGCAACCTAAAGATGCTCATGGTTTACAAGTTGCGAAATGGCGAAAAGATGGTGGGCTCAGGTGAAGTGGTTAGTAGAAAGAGTAACAGCAGTGCAAGTCCCTGAGATCTGACGCCGCGCGTTGTTTTGCAAGATAAAGATAACCGAGTTTTACCCTTCTACAAAATAGCGAAAGGGTTTGGTGGGCCCAACGTACAAGCTTCATCTGAAGATTAAAGACCGATCATGTTCTATCTGATCGGATGGCCCTCGTTATTTTGTGAGATCAAAGCGCACGTGTTTTAACTATTACGAAATAGTGAAAGGTGAAGGCGGGTCCCAGAAGCCAGCGGGTTTTCTAATGAGTAAAGAGTGAGTGGCTCAGAGAATAATCAATGACCTACGTTGATTCACAACCCAAAATGCTCTAAAGTTAGTTTTCATGAAGTGGCAAAATGACATGGCATTCCAAGTGAGCAGTCCAGGAGGTAGGGATCCAAAATCAAAAGGTTACATGTGTCCTCCAGATCACGTAAATCAAAGAACAAACTTGGTGATCAAGTGGTGGGCCCCCACTGATGAGAAAAGGCTTTCTAATAAACAATATCATCGATGCAAAATAAAGAAGATTCACTGAAAGAAGCATTCTCATCGAAAAAGTGATATCGATAAAACAGAAGAAAACTACGTCAATGAATGATATCGATAAGGATATGAGTTTCGATGGGAGGACAAAAGAAGTCACCGAAGTCCAAAGTCTCTTTGACATGAAACCCGATGGACAGCAAAAAGATTTCGATGAGAATGAGTTTCGAGGAGACTAAAAGACATGTCTCCGATACACATGGTTTCATCGATAGAAGCCATCTCTCTTTAGAAGAAATCAACATTTTCATTGATACCGTAATAACCCATAAGTTATCAAACAAGTCTAAAGGCATTCTATCAAAGTATCTAAGATTCAAACAGTATCGATGAGACCCAGCGATGTCTCATCGATATAAAAAGGGCATCGAAGAAAGAAAACACTGATGAACTTCAGAAAGGACTCATCGAAGACAGTTACTTCATCGATAAAAGATATCGAGGAAAGTGGAGATTGTTCTCATCGACAAGAAAGGGCCCACTTAAAAGGCATTCATCTCAAGATTGATCCAACGCTTCTCGTTGTTTCATGGCCCTAAGATGCCCACAGCTTAACCTTAGTGAAATGGCGAAAACCGTTAGCTGTCAAGATGAGGCGCGGTTAATTAAAAGGATTGACGGTCCTGGTTGGAGTTAAAGGCTGAGTGATTTGAGTTTGATCTAACGCTTGGCGCCGCCTCACGAAGGAAAAGTGAATGACTATTAAAGTCTGTGAAGTGGCGAAAAGGAGGTAGGCCCCGACACTAATCAAATGGAGATTAAGGTGATGCAATTTCTCGTGATCCAACGGTCGGCATTGTTTCACGAAAGAAAAGACCATCAGTTTTATGTTCTGCGAAATAGCGAAAGAGCGAAATAGAGGAAAGAATTAGAGGAATTATGACCCGTTAGAGCCAGTTTTGAATTCGATTTGGCAAATTCAATTCTGAAAAAAAAGCCGAAGCATGCGGAGTTGATTTCAAAAACTTAAATGCCAACTTGTCCTTTTTGAGTCCGCATCAACTTGATTGCTAAGTATTGTTTCATTGAAGTTTTTTGTAGGATGAATTGTTGCAGAGCGATTTTCTTCAGGTGAATAATCAGGTTTCTTGTGCTTTTCTTGATAACTCTTGGTTTGTTCTCAAATACTGCTATGTGAATTACTTCATTAGAGGTCTGTGCTAGTTGCTAGTGGTATAATTGTTTGACCAGAACGTCACCCAGAAGAGAATTGACAGGGAAGGTGAATTACCAGGACCAAAATATCTGTGATGATTTTTTAGAACAATTAACCATGTCCACCAATGTTGGGGCTAAGGCCAAAGAGCTAGTACCTAAGAACCCTCATCTAAAAATTGGAGATGGCCTTTATGATAAGGGTAATTGGTTGAGGAACCCTAAAATAGGATTGTCAAGCTTAGGACTCTTCAAAGTTGGTTTTGAGCAAAGGAATTCCCCAACTCCTTTGAATGGCATATGGGAGCAGGATGTAGGAAAGCTTGTGGTCCCAGGTGTTTTTATGGATGTAGATCTGTTAGCCCTGATTGCATAGAATTATGACTCTATGGCAAGATGCATCAGGAACATAAAGGGATCAGTATTGATTGAGATAAATGAAGATGAATTTAGGAAAGTGTTTAAACTTAGTGAGTCCTCCAATTTGTTAGAACCTATTGACTTTGAGTCGTTAGCCCAGGTCTACAACACACAAAGGGATCATCTTAGAAGTGGCCCATTGAAAGAATTATTTGTAAAGATAGGGGGGTTAACAGTTGTAGGCCCTAGCACAATGGAACCATTCTCTCTCAACCTATTCACTCTAAGAGCTAAGGGTATGTATTGGGCATTATGCCAAATTTTTGGAGAGGATGCTGAAAAGAATATGCCAACCCATTATATTGTAATGATTGCACAAATTCTAAACCCCTCCCTAGCAATAACATTTGATTATGCCTCATACCTTGCTGATGCAATTCATAAAGGGCTAGTAGGAATAAAAAATGGTAAGGTGGATAGGCCATTTGGATGGTACTCCATGTTAATGCATATGTTTCTGTTCAAAGGGGCTGATTATTTTGGAAAGGAGATGGACCTGATTAAGGTCAATGATAAAGAGGAGATGCCAGTGCAATTGTGGAGTACTATTCTATCTTGGGATAGAGAAGATGCAAGTTATTTAAAGTTTGATAGATGCTTTACATCTAAAATTAGGATTCTTCTATGCAGAGAAAACCCTAGAATTCCTAAGGCTCTTTTGGAGTTTCTCAGACCAAAGGAGTTTGCAGAGGATATCAAGATTGTTCACAATTGGGGAGACATATATTTGTACCCTATGTCTACTATTTTTAGAGTGTTTGAATTTAGAGGCACCCCCTTTTTACTACCCTATCAGGTCCCATTGAAGATAGGGATTGCAGAAGTCCTGAGACAAATTGGGGGAGTACAAGAAGTAGAGCTAACCAATAGAGGTAAAGGGACTATTTTCCCAACTATTACCATGGCTCACCATTTTGTGATCACTAAGGGTGGACAGAGATTTTTTGAAGAATTCTTTAAGCCATATAGGTTGTCTACTACAGTGTTAAGATGTGCAAACCCCAAAGATTGTTTCAATGGCATGTTCAGAAAAAGAGCAGTGTGCAGAGGTAGGCCACATCAATTTCAATTCCCAGAAGATTTGATTAGAAATGAATTTAGCTTAGATGAACAAGAACTGAGGAAGGAGAAGTGGGTGGCATATAAGAAAGCCCTTGATTTTATCCATCAATTTGACACTGGCTATGACCCCCTTCTAGCTTCAATCCATTTGAGGAGAAAATAAAATTCCTGATTCTTTATTTTGAAGATCTCATGCAAACCTTAAAAGAAAAGAGGGAGGCCATAATGCAAAATGAGCCTGATAAGGCTAAGATGGTATTGGCTAAGCCTGCCTTCGCTAGAGATATTCCACCTAGTGACTATGTAATGCACAAAAGGTCAAAGTACACTGTGATACTGCCAGTGACAGGTGAGCCTTCCACTTCAAAAGGGAAGAGGAAAATTGAAGATGTCATTGACATCCAGGATTCCCCTAAGAAGCAGAGAGTGGGAAAGAAAATTGAAACTGATGAGCCTCAATATTCTCCATCTTTGTCTCCTATCCACATTAGAGATGAACAAGTTGTGGATGAACAATTATTGCAGTTAGGGAGTCTCGGTGAGATTGCCTATACCTATGAGGAGACCCAAGAGGGGATGCCCGAAGAGACACCTAATGCTGAAATGGATTTGACTGATGGTGAGTTAAAGGGCCAAGAAATGGACCTTATGGGACAATGTCGCTAGGGTATGGCACTAAGCATTCGAGCAAGTTGGGAGGAAAAACAAGAGTGATCCTAGGGTAAAAACACCTAACCAAACATGTTGGCACTGATGGTTCGCACCCATGATGACTTGTAATTTCACAATGAGTTGTCCTCTATAAAAATTATGTAATGAATTTTTTTGCTCAAATATGTCAAAGTGCATATGAGGTAGAACATGATATCAAACCAATTTTTGTTTACATGTCATTTTTCATTACTAAGCATCCATGTTATGATTAATAACAATACCAATATGGTCATTAAATTTGGTGAAGTTTCCCAACCTAGCCAAATTTAACAGTTAAGATTTAGATGGAACAAATCGTATGAAATCTCAAGATTATATAATATAACATGCCATTGTTCATTATTTAACCATTATTCATTATTACATTCAAGAATAAAGTTTCAAACAATAAAGACATGCACATGAGGAACAAATTATATCAAATCTCAACTTCTATATATATATCAATTTTTTGAATAATTGTGTATGTCCATATACAAAAATGGTATAAATACCAACTCAAACAATGTTTTACAAAATGTGTCTTATGTCATCCTAAAATATATACAAAATATGCATGCCAAATAGCCATGTTTGAATCCAAAATTATCTCTATCACATCCTAAACTATTTATGGATCATCTAAATCGATCCTCTTTGAAGCACTATTTATCTCCAAAGGTTCTTGCACAAGAAAAATTCAAACCATAATTGAGATTAGGTATATTATATAACTTAGAATAAAAAAATTAACATCAAAATCACTATACATTTAACTATAATTGAACTCTAAAATTGAATTCTTGATTATCTTAAGTCTACATCTTCTCCTAGGATGTTCAGGAATCCTAGTATATGTCCGTGGCAGAGAAGCGATGTCATTGATATTTTCGAAGACAACCTATATATGTTCACAAATATAAAATTGGTACAAGTTAGCATATAATTATCTATGATAGGAACATATTTACTAAACACAAAATAAAATAAATGCATACCTGAGGCATCTCTTTTGCTTCTTCTTCAGGTATTGTGGAAGCAGTCAACAAGGACATAAAACTAGCAATTCCCTGTAAATAAAAATGAAAATTATGTGAAACTATCAATCCATGTAAACATGTATAATCATTATAAGTTATTTAATCTCTTAATTAAATTAAATTTTCATTCAATTACCTTTCCCTTGTCCATCATTGCACTTCCAGAGTCTGGATAGAGTTGCACCTCACTCGCACTAGGTGTGTCCTAAAAGAGTAAAATAAAATATACATGTAAGTTAATTAATATTTTAATTAATCACAGTTTAAATAAAAAGCATGTATACAATAAAAATTGTAAACGACTAATTACAAAAATATATACCATGTAGTTGTGAAGGCCAAATGAAATGGTTGAGAGGGTTGCATCCCGGATCTATGTCATATCCACCTCAAAAATCAACTATAAAATAGACCATGTATATAAACATTAGTACTTAATACTATCTCTTATAAATATTCATTTAAAATAAAATGCACTATGAAAGTACAAGTTAAGCCTTAACATTATATTGTTAGTGTACAATCCATGAACCTCCTCATCTCTACCATGCAAGGACTCCCTAGGGTATGTTGCAGTCCTTGTCGTCTCATCAATTGCATTAGCCATATCATCAACCTTCTAATTAAATGTGTCAATGGAATTATCAACGGGTTGTCCAAGAGGACCTAAGCATATGTGCTTACATAGTGCAAATATGCGACACACAAATATGTGGACCTAAGGAGCATGTTTCACTACCACCAATCCACCACTAGCATCAAGGTCATGTGGTTGAGCTAGTGCCACAGTCTGAGAAACCAAAAGGCCAGTCAAAGAGGGAATAGTCGATATAGTGTATGGTGTTGCCTCTAAAATAATATTTGGAGGTTTTACTAGAGGTGGGAGAGAAATGTGAGGAGTGATAACATATGGGCTTTGTACTAATCGAACTACCTCGGGTCTATCCTAGGGCATACCTCAACCCACGCCTAGGAAATGTTTTATGTGAAAGTAGTTGACATGCTTATCTAACACAAACTTGGTATATAATTTCTTAATGAAATAAAATGGCATATCGAGATTGTTGTTGTGTGGTCTATCAAAAACCATCCACCAATGATCCCAAAAGTTATTTCGAATATCATCATTCACACACTATTCTACGGAAAGTTTTAGTTTCTTAACATCAATAGGTTGTCCAGTGTGGGGATTAACAAATAGGGCAGCTATTTCAATTTTTTATATTTTGAGGTTCTTCACCTTTTAATAGGACAACCCATCCGTATATTGTTCCCTCATGGCATCTCGCCACAAAAGAACAACATTGTGCTTGGTTGTGAGGGTTTCCTACATTAGAGATTATTGATCATAATGTGGAGCCTATCATCAAGGATAAATGAGGGATCCTAATATACACCTCACAAATTATCCATAATTGGTCCAAATTTTGAGCAATTAAATCATGAATTGAGGGGGATTTGGAGGTAGACAGATAGGCAATTGTGGTGGTAGTGGGGTTTCATTGTTGTCAGCCATATTAGCCAATTGAAGTTAAAAATTTATATAATTAACATATTTTAAACAATAGTGTATTTCAAAGAAAACCCCTAATTGTTAAATAAAAAATAGAAAAATAAATTAAAAAAATACAAATGAATGATAACAAACAAAGGAATGTGAAATAAATTTATGTCTGATGCTCGTAACTAATGAAATTTTGTTGTAGCAATCCAATTTCTAATTATTTTAGATGTTGGATTGCTAGAAAAATCCAAACCCAGTCTCGCCATGGGTGAAAATGACCCATGACGGGAAAGTTTGGTTTTAAAATACCCATAAGTATCCGATATCTAATACCTTTTTTATTTTTTTGTCTTATTATATATTAGATATTATAAAATTATATATAGGATGCAAAGCAAGAGTAGAGGAGGATCTACCAATTTTTTGACTATTGTAGGAGAGGTAGATGAAAATGAAGACCTGAATGGAGATGTGTTTCTTCCTTTCAAGACAGACAAGTTGTAACATCTACGTGGTACCCTTTTCCCCTTATGGGGTGCCTCATTTTTTTTTATTTCATTTGGCTGGTGGTACAAATGTGCTCCCTATTCTCTCTCATGCGGCTTGTGATGTTTGGGTTTTTCAAACCTATTGCTGATAATCCCCTTTCTTCTTTAACAGAGTCTTATCCCCTTGTTTATTTTCTTTCCCAATTGTCTCTCATGGTGGCCATAAGCTATTTTCCTATTTTCTATGGGTTGTGCCCTGATATTGTCATTTGTCTATGTGGTGGGGGTTGAATTTGTGATTTTGACCTTATGTGTTATGACAAGAGCTAGTTTGGTGGCTTTTGTTGCTAATTTTTGGTTTTCTTTGTGGGCTCCAATCGAGATTACTACAATTTGGATTTGGTGTGTTAGGGTCTTCGCTGCCCTTCTTCGAAATTCCTTGACCAAGGTTTTTGATCTTACTTCCTATGAAGGCATGGTGGAGCCTCCTTTCCTTTTTTATTGGTATGAGACTGTTATACATGTCTCTATTGATATTCAGGGTTTTCTATTTCCTACTTTGGTTGAAGAGGCTCTTTAGTGGGAGTCTATTAGATCCTCTTTCAATATTTTTTCCTTTCAAGAGTGATATGAGGAGTTACCCTTGTGAATTTTATTGGTTTGCTTGTTGACTCTTGTTGTCTAAAGCTTCCATGGGTCTAGTATCTTTGTAACATTTGGTTTCCTAGAGGTGAGCTCTACTACTTGTTTCCCTTTTCTTTGGTATTGCATGTCTTATGAAGGTGCACTCTTAGGAGGTTCATGTTTCTATTATAGGATTCAATGGTAGAGTCTATAGGAGATTCTACTTATAAATCATTGTGTTTGACTTGGAGTTAATCTCTAGTTAAATTTTAGCATGTGATGGCTTCTTGGCTTTGGTTTCTAACTATCTTCCTCCTCCTCTTGGTTTGGTTGGCTACTTTCCAATTTTGATACTATCCTATTATATATTTCCTTTCTTTTATAGTCTTTGCTAAAATTTGTGTATCTCCTCTAGTTCGATATTTTCCCATTCTCTATCTAATAATGTCTTAGTTCATGATATACCTATTGGAAAAAGGTTTTGCGATGTCTTTGAAAATACGCTAGCTTCAAATGTGATGGATTCAAGTTTAGGATTGGAACCCTTTTTTCAATTCAATTCATTGCTTCATTTGAAAGTTTTTTTTTTTTTTTAAACGAGTCTAGTTTGTTTTTGTTTATTGGTAGTCCCACTGCTTGTTAAATATCCCTCTTATCTGTGTGATGGCTAATATGTAAATGATTTTGGACCCTATATCCCAATTTACCTAATCTAACTACATAATGTATGATGTATTTATAAATATTTTTATTGATTCATGGATTAAGGGCATTATCTATATTTTATGTGGTAGGATAGGTTTTTCATAATTATAATGGAAATCTAGATTGAATTGATAGGTGCCATGTTGAATAAAAAAAGTCATATTGTTAAGAATTGCTTAAAAGAAATTATATAAACTTCCCAAAATAATGAATAATGAATAGCATTTTTTACCCTTATAAATTTGAAACTAAATAGTGATAATTTACCTAAATTCTAAAAATAATTAGATAGCCCAATATTTATCTAGGTAGGAAATAATAAATTAAAAAGATGTTTATGAAAAGTAATAGACCTTCAAATAATAAAATGACAAGGATTGTAAACTAAATAATGATAGTTTATGTTTCTAAATAAATTTGTAAAATATTTATTTAAGTCAACAATAAAAAATTAAAAAGATGTTTATGAAAAGTGTTAGGAATTGAATGCAGGAAATATCAATTATATGCAGACACAAGAATTAAAAGAAAAAAAAAATAACAGCGAAGAGACAGTATTTAACATGGTTCACCCAATCTCAGGCTACATCCACAAAATAGAGAGTCCAATATTATTATCTAGTAAATCAAAAACCGGTTACAACCAACAATCCCCTTGCAACTCAATGCTGCTGCAAAATGCTACAAAATTCTCTACTGAAAACCCTAACCCTTAGCCTTTTTATCAAGACTTATGTTGGTTACAAAATTAGGGTTATAACATGTCAGGAAATAGAAAAAGAACACTCGATGCCTTTATAAAGTAATAAGTCTTTTTGGCATCTTGGGGGCATTTCCCCCAAACCCCCCATCAAATATTATGGGGAGAAACCACACCGATAGAAGTCAAGAAAATTTAACCTCCGAGTCCAATGAGGCTCCATATAATAACAAAAATTACTACACCTTCAAATAATAAAATGGAAAGAATCATGATATAAATCATGATTTAAAACCTTCAAATTAAAATTTAGATAAAGCGTTTTCCTTTTAGAATAGTTGAAAAAATAAATAATTTTGAATGTGATAGTGTCTTGAGAATGTTAGGGGATGGACACAAGAACGTAGATGAAAGTACATCCCCCATTTATGAGATTCTTAGTATTTATCCTATATCTTATCTAAGAGAAAATACATTTGGGTTCCCTTGTAGGGTGATTGGGTTAAGGTGAGCTTTGACTAGGCTACCCAAGGGAACTCAAGGACCTCACCTTTTGCATTCTAAGATATTAAGAATAAATAATTTGGTAGTTATAGAGAGGAAACCAGATAATGGAATGAACAATGAGGTTAAATTAAGTGTCTTGGATATGATTCTAGTTATGAAAATAGATGGTTATAAGAATGCATATAGGAGGGGATTCATTGATCATGTTTAATTTGAATCTCCACAAAGATATTCTAAATACAAAACTAAGAAAATACATCACAAGAATATGCAATTTTTTGGTTGAGCTAGAGGTTTTCAACACTTATTACATGTATTGAGAGGGAAATCATGTTGTAAATTGGCTGGAAAAATGGTTGTTGACATGATGGGAACTTAATCATTTGAATTTAATATGATAGACATCTCATAGTCTCTAGATACCTAAATAGACAGGACAAAATGACTGTGAAAAGGTGCAGCCATTAATTTTTGGGAAATTCGTATATGTTATGAGTTTTTGCTATTTCTTCCCTTATACATTTGTTACAACCCATATTTCACAATGGATAAAACTGAGAACCAAGGATGTATATGTTAGTCCCAACCGATGCTGAGAGGGGAGGGTTGAATCAACACTTAATCAAATTTTCACAATTAACTTTTATGTTAAATCTTCATTCATCTAAGATCGAACAATATACTTAAACACTAAAGTAAAATATGCAAGCATGAAAATTTGACAGTGACACCAAGGAGTTATCTCGTGGAAACACAATAGGGAGAAAACCAAAGTGTGAGTAGTAACTCATAAAATTTTCACTCTTCTGGAGTACGCCTGGTTAAGAGCTATCCCTATTAGGAGATTATAACAACATTGTTAGGTGCCACCCAATTAAGGGATTTTTGATCAAGGTCAGTTAGTGCCTATGCCCTGTTAAAGGTAGCCTAGACTTAGAACATCAATTAAGATGTTACCCAGTTAAGGGATTTTATACAATGGGACATGTTAAAGTCCACCCTATTAAGGGATTTATGTTGCAGTTGTTAGAAAGCAACTATTGGATAATCCGTAGAGTAAGCTATTCATAGCTTGATCAGTTCTCAAAATGTATCACACTCAATACACACCAGTTGTGACTTCTCTTCACAACACCAGTTTCTTTGGCTATTCACTTTGCCAGTCACCTATCCCTCAACACTGCACTCTGTTGGTCTTCTGACCTTCATCTCTACACTCTGTCAATCCTCTATTCTTCGGCTCTACCCTTAGCCCGTTCACTGTTCTTTGGCTCTGGTCTCAGTCAGTTGTCTTTACTTCGGCTCTGCACTCAGCTGGTTCTCTATATGTCGACTCTGCACTTAGCCAATCTGCTTCACTTACACACTCAACTGTGCTAACACCTCTTAGCACTTCCTCTCACTCTATTCTTCACCTTCAATCACCTTCAGCAAGATTTCTTTGTTTCAAATTTCATGATCAAAACTTTTAGAAATAGCTCAAGAACTCATTATACATTTTCTATCAACACCTTCAGGCATATCCTTAATTAGATCAATCAAATATTTTGGAAGATTTCAATTTCAAAATCTCCCACTCTTTTTCTATGCACCTTACAACAATTCTTCCAAGTGTTCAATCAATTATGCAACTGCATCTCCCAGAGATAGAAACTTCTAAGACATGCTCAGTCAAATAAATGTGAACCAGAGAATCCACATGTAATCATGCTTGACGACATGATAACTGAAAGTTAACTTTACCAACAAATGATTTGGCGTAGATACAAACTTACCAACTCATTCTTTGCCACTGCAACTAAATGGCCAATCACTGCTCAGAAATTTATGGTGATCGTCTGTCTTCCTTCTGTCATACCGATGTACCAGTATGTAACTACACTTTTTACATTACCGGTTCATTCTTTGATTATCGGTTTGTTGTGCTAGCATCAAGTATCTCCCCTATTTTCCAGTGAGCTACTAGTTGGTTGGAGAAAACATGTTTTCTTGCCTGAGTCACCTTTTGTAACTTTACCATCACCAAAGTGACCGATCTTCCTGAATGATAGATCGGTTGACTTAATTTATCTTACCTTGACAATACCAATGTTGTTTCCATTCACTATTTCTTACTCAAAAGAAATGCCACTCTACCTTATACTACTTCACCGATTAGTGTCTTCACCGGTAAGTGTTGGATATCAATGAAAAACCTTAGTACATAAACCAGTTTTCTAGTTTGACCAGTTTTGTCAATGCCAACAATCCAACAATGTCCCCCTTTGGCATTGATGGAAAACACTTCAAACTCTAGCTAATTAGATGCATGGTTCTTCATCTCTGTACCAATCTAGACATTCTACCCTAAGTGATGAATATCTCTCCCTGTCACTGATATCTGCCAATGCTCAAACACTCTAAACATATCTCCTCCTTTGGCAACAATGCCAAAGAGTCCTTGCTGAACACTTACAAGACTGCTCCCCCTAACCGGAGTAGTCCACACTCATCAATCTATTTGTTTGTAAGAAAAAAAACTTTGAAAATCATACCAGATTGATGTAGAACCCTGTTTGCTTACTTTACTAAATGGAGGGGCATAACCCCCAACTTACCTCTGAGATAGTCAAAGGTGTCCTTCTATAGTGGTTTGGTGAATATATCAGCCACCTGCTCTTTTGTTGGTACGTACTCCAACATCACTTCCTTTACTTGAACTTGTTCCCTTAGATAGTGATATTTGATGGCTATATGCTTCGTTTTGGAGTGCATCATCGGGTTCTTAGATATGTCAATGGTACTGGTTTTGTCACAATGAATTACTACCAGTCTAACCACTTTTTGTGGAATTCCTTCCAATAGTTGTTTCATCCAAACTATCTATGTGCAATTAATTGCAGCAACTACATACTCAGCCTCAGCTGTAGATTGAGATATGCAGTTTTGTTGCTTACTTGTCAAGGATACAATCCTTTCTCTAAGAAAGAATGCTCCTCCATTGGTGCTCTTCCTGTCATCGATGTTTCCGGCCCAATCTGAATTAGCGAAGACACTAAGACTAAAGTCTCCTTTGTGTGGATACCAGAGACCATACTAATCAGTCCCTTTTAGGTATCTAGATATTCTTTTGACTGCCATCATGTGAGTTTCTTTTGGATTTGCAGAAAATCTGGCAACCAAGCCAACAACTTGTGCTATGTCCGGTCTGTTATGTACAACATATTGTATTTTACCGATCATGGACTGGTAAAGTGTCTCATCCACTTCTTCAGCCTCAACATATTTGGATAGCTTGGAACCTATAAGAATTGGAGTTCCAACAGGTTTGAAATCTTCCATTCCAAAAGTCATAAGATCTCTTATATACTTAGTTTGACTGATAACGATGAAATTCTTTAACTGAGAGACTTGTATGCCAATAAAGAACTTAATCTCACCAATCATGGACATCTCAAATTCTTGCTGCATTTATCCTACAAAGCTTCTTCTTATCTCATCATCTCCCCCAAAGATGATGTCATCCATAAAGATCTCAACAATTAGGTGTTTTTCTTCAGTTCCACTCTTCAGATACAGGTTACTGTTATCAATGGTTCTTTTGAACCCAATGCTTAGCAGATATGAGTGTAACCTCTCATACCAAGCTCTCGGTGCTTGTTTCAGCCCATACAGAGCCTTCTGCAACCTCCATACCATATTTCTCCCATCTTCAGATGCAAACCCTTCTGATTGCTCTATGTATACCTCTTCCTCTAACACCCGATTTAATAATGTCGATTTGAAAACCATTTGGTATACTTTAAAACTTTTATAAGAAGCATAGGCTAGCAAAATTATGACCCCTTCCAGTCTAGCTACTGGTGCAAAGGTTTCTCCATAGTCCAATCCTTCTGCTTGAGCATAGCCCTTACAGACTAATCTTGCCTTGTTTCTTAGTACCTTTTCGATTTCATCAATCTTATTTCTAAATACCCACTTGGTGCCTATTACATTTTTATTATCCGGTCAGGGCACTAGGGTCCATGTACCTTTTTTCTCTATTTTCTCCAGTTCTTCTTCCATTGCTCTGACCTAGTCATCATCTTTCAGATCCTCCTTTTCTATTTTGGACTCAAAAATGGAGAGCATACACTCATTCTCTCCTGCTCTTCTTCTGGTTAGAACTCCTGCATCCTTGTCACCGATGATGTCTTCTGCAAAGAAATTCTTTTTGACATATTTATCCAGTACCGGTTTATTCCTCGGAGTTTCTTCTACTAGTTGTGTAGGTTCTATTTCACTGGCTTCTTCATTTTTCACTTCGATGGGATCTTCCTCTATAGGTTCCACTGGTACATTGTATTCAAACCCTTTATAGTCCTCCGGTTCACTTTTACTGTCTTGTTCATTTTTCTCTGAGTACTCATCTACTCTGACATTTGCACTTTCCATAATCTTATCGGTCCTTTTGTTTAGACATCGGTATGCCTTGATCTTTGTTGAGTAACCTAGGAAGATTCCCTCATCACTCTTGGGGTCAAATTTTCCAGTGTACTCATCCCTTTTTATATTGCACCTGCTTCCAAATACTTTAAAATAACAAACATTAGGTGAACAACCACTCCATAATTCATAAGGAGTTTTGTTTGTCCCCTTCTTTACCTGTATCTAATTCAAAGTGTATACAACAATGCTTATGGCTTCTCTCTAGAAGGTATATGGGATATCCTTTTGTATCGTTAGAGTTCTGGCACAATGAATAAGAGTTATGTTTCTTCATTCAGCAACTCCATTCTGCTGAGGTGTTTTGGGTGCAGACATTTGTCTCATGATTCCCTGTTCCTTGCAGTAGTTCATGAACTCTTGAGAGGTGAACTCTCCTCCTCTGTGTGATCTTAGACACTTCATATTCTTACTGTTTTCTCTTTCTACTCGATCCTTACACACCTTGAACATGTGAAAAGCTTCTGATTTTTCCTTTAAGAATACAGCTCACATCACTCTTGAGAAGTCATCCACAAATAACATAAAATACCGGTCTCCATAGAAACTCTTGGTTCTCATGGGACCACATAGGTCTGTGTGAACTAAGTCTAGCACACTTTTCGATGAGAAATTTTTACTACTGAAACTGGACCTGGTCAATTTTCCTAGTTGACACTCTTTGCACATAGCATTTTTAGGTTTTACTATGTTAGGCATACCTCTAATAGATTTTGCCTTAATGACTTTAGCTATGCTAGCAAAATCAACATGACACAATCTCTTGTGCCACAACCACCTATCTTATATCTTAGCCACTAGACAGTTACCTATGGTGGTGTCTAGATGAAACAAATTGCCTCTTAACTGTTTACCAGTGGCAATTAGACTTCCAAATTTGTCATTTATTTTACATATCCCTTCATTGAACTCTAACCGATATCCTTTATTATTAATTTGTGCAACACTTACCAAGCTATACTTTAACCCTTCTACCCAAAAGACATCATCAAAATTTGTCTTATCATTTAGGGCTATAGACCCCTTAACTCTTACTACACATGAGGCATCATTTCCAAACCTCACTGTTCCTCCATTGCAATCCTCCATGCTAAGGAATTTGCTTTTGTCATTGGTCATGTGGTGAGTGCAGCCATTGTCTATCACCCATTCTCCACATCGATTTGTGCTATAAATCAATGACATATCTCCTTCGTTTGTGTTGTCCTCTTTGACTACCACAAAGGAAATTCCATCATCATCAAATCTCTTTGATTCTTCATCAGTGACTCCTTCTTCTGCAAGATAACATTCCTTATTTCTCTTGTCCCTATAATTTCTAAAATTGTCCTTTCTATCTTTGTCATTGTTAGGGCATCTTGAAGCAATATGACCTATCTTATTACAAGAGAAGCACTTTTAAGGGTAACTTACCTTTGTATTTACCTTTACCTCTTGGCAATCTTCTTTCCAGTAGAGATTCAATCTCGTCTTGCTCCTGTTCCTCAGAAAGCAGATTTTCATTCTCATAGGAATGACTAGTTTTGGTAGTAGAGATACTACCCATTTCTTTCCTTCTACTTGTGGGTGTATGCATCATGTATGCTTTGAAGGTAGCATCAATATTTGGTATGCTGTTATCATGATTACTCAACTCAAATGTGGTCCACTTACCGATCAATGAGTCAAGAGTTACACTGACTGGTCCCAAGGATCTAAGTTCTTGGATAACAGAGACCCTTATGGCATATTGTTGTAGCAAAATTTTCAAGATTTTTCTAATTGCATTCTTGATAGAGTTTACTACATCCTTAATCATCTTACTATACTGCTCTATGTTTTCACTTTCCTGCATTCTCATCTCATCATACTTTCCTCTCAAGCTGTCTACTTTGGCCTTTAGAACACAAGGATCTCTACCATAGACTGTCTTTAGCTTATTCCATATCTAAAAATCTATTTTCAAATCTTGTACCTCAGCAAATTCATTATCTGAAAGAGTACTAACAATCAGATCCATAGCAGCAGTATTATCTTGCATTTCCTTTATCTGGTCTAAAGTAAGAATCCTTGAAGGTTCATTGTATTCTTTGATCACATGGTTTCAGTAGTGTTCACATAAGGATCTTAGATAAAGTTTCATTCTTCCTCACCATAAGATGTAGTTCTCCTTGGAGAACATAGGGCCCTCCTTACGCATCATCTTGGATCTCTCCCTATGTTGGTTAAGCTTCTTCTAATTCTAGGCACCTATGCTCTGATACCAATTGTTAGTCCCAACCGGTGCTGAGAGGGGAGGGGTGAATTAGCAATTAATCAAATTTTCACAATTTAACTTTTATCTTAAATCTTCATTCATCTAAGATCCAACAATATACTTAAACACTGAAGTAAAATATGCAAACATAAAAACTTGATAGTGACACCAAGGAGTTATCTCGTGGAAACCCAATAGGGAGAAAAACATGATGTGAGTAGGAACTCACAAAATTTGCACTCTTCCGGAGTACGCCCGGTTAAGATCCATGCCTATTAGGAGATTACAAAGACATTGTTAGGTGCCACCCAGTTAAGGGATTTTTTATCAAGGCCAGTTAGTGCATTTACCCTTTTAAAGGTAGCCTGGTTAGAGGACTTAGAACATCAGTTAAGATATTACCTAGTTAAGGGATTTTATATAATGGGACCTATTAAGGTCCACCTAGTTAAAGGATTTATGTTGCAGTTGTTAGAAAGAAATAGTTGGATGATCTGTAAAGTTAGATACTGATAGCTTGATCAGATCTCAAAATGCATCCCACTCAGTACACACCAGTTGTGACTTCTCTACACAACACCGGTTCCTTCAGCTATTCACTTTGTCAGTCACCTATCCCTCAGCACTGCACTCTGCCGGTATTTTGACCTTTGGCTATGCAGTCTGTCGATCCTCTGTTCTTTGGCTCTACCCTCCACCGGTTCACTATTCTTTGGCTCTGCTCTCAGCTCGTTGTTTTTCCTTCAGCTCTGCACTCAACTGGTTCTCTATCTATCGACTTTGCACTTAGCCAATCTGCTTCACATACACACTCAATTGTGCTAACACCTCTTAGCACTTCCTCTCACTCTATTCTTTACCTTGGATTGCCTTCAGCAAGATTTCTTTGTTTCAAATTTCATGATCAAAACTTTCAGAAAGAGCTCCAGAACTCTTTATACATTTTCTGTCGACACCTTCAAGCATATCCTCAATTAGATCAATTAGGGATTTCAAAAGATTTCAATTTCAAAATCTCCCGCTCTTTCTCTATGCATCTTAAAATAATTCTGCCAAGTGCTCAATCAATTCTGCCACTGCATCTCCTAGAGATATAAACTTTTGAGACATGTTTAGTCAAATAAATGTGAACCAGGGAATCCACATGTAATCATGCTTGATTGCATGATAACTTAAAGTTAATGTTACCAATAAATGATTTGGCATAGGCACAAGCTTACTAACTCATTCTTTGCCACCACAATTGAATGGCCGATCACTACTCTGAGATTTATGGTGATCACCTGTCTTCCTTCTGTCATACCGGTGTACCCGTATGTAACTGCATTTCTTACATTACCAGTTCATTCTTTGATTTCTGGTTTGTTGTGCTAGCATCAAGTCA
The DNA here is from genome assembly GCF_030272615.1 of Cryptomeria japonica. Classification (NCBI taxonomy): domain Eukaryota; kingdom Viridiplantae; phylum Streptophyta; class Pinopsida; order Cupressales; family Cupressaceae; genus Cryptomeria; species Cryptomeria japonica. Next base: position 241,034,917 of record NC_081407.1, on the reverse strand, counting down.
CTCCCCTATTTTCCAGTGAGCTACTAATTGGTTGGAGCAAACAAGTTTTCTTTCCTAAGTCACCTGTTGTAACTTTACCATCACTAAAGTGATCAATCTTCCTGAATGATAGATTGTTGACTTAATTTATCTTACCTTGACTTGAAGTAACCTTTGATCATTCAATACCAATGTTTCCATTCACTGTTGCTTATTGAAAATCAATGCCACTGTACCTTATACCACTTCACTAGTTAGTGTCTTCACCGGTAAGTGTTGGACATCAATGACAAACCTTAGTACATAAACTGGTTTTCTAGATTGACCGGTTTTGTCAATACCAACAATCCAATAGGATAAATGACACTTAGGGAAAGGATAATGAAGAGAAGATTGCATAAAAATTATAACATTACTAATCTAAAGGTGTTGGAGGTGATTAGGATTATCCTAGGGGATGTTTTTGTAAACATGAAAAGTACAAATAATGAGTTAATAATTATTTTGCCTCCATGTCTATGGTATGGATATTTGAGGATAGGGAGGAGAAGACATTGGTGTAGGTCTTAATGATGAAGTTCTTCAAGGCTCACTACTAGATTGACATATCATAGATATTGGAATAAATGGTTATAGGCATTGGCTCACTAAAGAAGTCATGTATCCATGTCTAACAATTTTGTACAATGGTTCATAGATCTCATTCATCATTTGGATGACTATAGTAGACATCCATGATGTCAAGCAACATGAGAAAAGAAATACAGTTTTTTAAAATTAGTGAAAAGAAACAATGACATAGTGGATATACATAATTAATAACAACAAGCTACCCATCATACAAATAGTTCAGATTTATGAAATCTACAAAGACAAATCCATTGATAAAACAAATTTTAAACCCCTACATCTAAAATATGTGCAAACTTACAAGGACAGTTGACAACAATAATTGCTAGAATAGAGACATATTTTTTTGCATGGGAGAGGATAGCAAAATAGTGGTAGAGGCTATGAAGGCAAGCAAGATTAATCAAGCACATCAAGTGTAAGAACACAATAAGGTAAAGAAATAGGAGACTTTCCTATAGGAATAAGAGACTACTCTTGTGGAAGATGATGATTTGAAACATGTAGAGGATGAAACTTCAATGGTACATATTTTTAATATTGGGAAATAATACATCATGCGTTTTAATGTTAACTAATCTAGCATGGTAGAGTTAGAGGAAATGGATGAAAGAGCATATGTAGAACAAGATTTAAATAAAAATGAGACCACAACTAATCATGGAGAAGATCCTTAAGATGAAGAATCATTGATGTTGCAAAGAGTTTTATTAAATCCAAAAAAGGATAAATTAAGGCCAATTGGAAGATAAAATCTATTTTGAACGGGGTGTAAGATGAGTAATAAATGTTGCAAATTCATTTATGAACAATGGTAGCATCAATAACATTGTGTTTGAAAAAATGGTGAAAAAACTAAAATTTAAAAGAAAAAAAACTAGGCATCCCAACCCAGATAGAGTTTCGTGGTTGTAAAAGGAGCATCACTTAGTGGATGAACAATGTTTGGAGATTTTTCAGATTGGAAACTAGAAGGATGGATTCAAGTGTGACAAAATGCCAATTGATGTGTGTCATGTATTCTCTTGGGTAGACCATGTCAATTTTATAAACAGGCTATTCATGATGGCCAATTGAATACATATGCAATTAACAACAATGGAAAAGAGTACATCTTGAATCCACTAAATAATAGTGAAAAGGAGAATGAAGAAAAACCAAAAGTATGTTTGATTTCTAGATAGCAATTTTTTAGAGAATTAAAAAGAGAGAATTGATTGTTTCCATAGTTCCCAAGTTTACAGTATTTTGTACATTGAATAAAGAGGATGAAATACTAAAAGAAGTTTCAGATATATTGGAGGACTATGTAAAAATTTTGATGGAGATTCTTGATGGATTGTCATCCGTGAGAAGCATTATTCATTGTATGAATTTGATTCCTCATGCAAGATTTCCTTAGAAGGAACCATATATGCTGTCAAAAGAGAATGAAGAGATAAATAAGCAAGTGCAAGATTTTCATGGTAAGTTGATGTTAGAGAAATCTTGAGCTTGTGTGTTGTTTCAATAGTGTTGGCACAAAATAAGGATGTATATTGGTGAATGTGTATAAATTATTTAGAAATAAATAGGATAACCATCAAATATTGGTGTTTATTGCTAATAATGAATAACAAGATGAATTGCTTGATTAGAGCCAAATTATTCTCTAAGATTGATTTGAAAAGTGTACAATCAAATATGGATATGAGAGGGTGATGAATAGAGGATCATGATCAAGGTGAGTGCTAGTCATGCTATTTCAACTGATGGACCAAGTACTTTCATGAGATTGTTGCATGAGGTTTTGAATTCATATCTTGGTAAGTCTTTTATTGTGTATTTAGAAAAAATTTTGATATTTCGTAAAATAAAAAAAGAGCACTTGTAACATGTTAGAGTATTCATGCAAAGGTTGAAATAAGATAAGTCAATGCTGATTTTGAAAAAGCGTAGTTTCATGAAGAAAGGGTTGGTATATTTGGGTTTTGTGGTTTGTAGTAGTGGTTTTAAAATGGACCTAAAAAAGTGATTTTTTTTTTTATTAACCTTTACTAAATAGTGTATTAAAAGCGAGAAGCTTTCATGGATTAGCAATCTCATATAGGATGTTTATTAAAAAGAATAGTAGGATTTGTGCAGCAATTATAGAGACAATGAAGACTAATACAACTCCAATAAGAGGAGTTTTAATATTTTGATGGAAAAGATGATGGAGAAGCCCATGTTAGCACCTCCCAATTTTTGAAAAGTGTTTAATGTTGATTGTGATGCAAGTGGGGAAATGATTAGGGGAGTTATAGGTCAAGAGAGAAAACGAATAGCTTACTTTAACAACCTAAATGAGTTAAAAAGAAAATAATCCATGTATGATCAATAGTTCTATGCAATTATGCAATCAGTCAAGAAGTAGAGACAATACTCGCCATTGAATGAGTTTTGTTGTACACCAATCATCATGCATTTTAATTCATCAATAGCGAAGGTAAATTGAGTAAAAAACATGTAAAATGGGTATAATTTTCTTAAAGTTATTTTTTTGTATTCAAGCATAAAAGTGGCCAATCAAATAGAGTTATTAACGCAATAAGTAGGAGATATTTTTTATTGAATGAGTTGATAGTAGGTCTTGTTGGTTTTGATTGTATGGGAGAGTTGCATGAAGAACATGTGGATTTTAAAGAAGCTTGAGTAACGTGTAAGAATCCAATTGGGACGTATAGAACTCCATGGTGGATTATATTATTCAAGAGAATTTGTTTTTTATTATGTTAGTAGGGAGAAGGCCCTGAAATCTAGAGAACAACAAAATTAGAGAGCATCAACATAAGATCTAGCATCATACAGCTAGCAAAGGAAACACCACCAACTACTCTCAGAAATAATAAAAAATCATCATGTCTTTGTAACTAAACATACTATTCTTAACTAACCACCATCTACCTAGCATATTTCAAGTAATTAGACAATATAAAGAGCTAACTATAATAAGAGTTTGATTCATATGGCACACAGGCCTCTTCCTATGAAAATACTTATAATATTTACTACTAACTATAGTAGAGATCATCAAAAAACATAGACAAAAACTAAACTTCTTAACCATTCTTAATCATATTCTAGTTGCGCTCTAGTTTGTTCTTTTGGTTAATCCATATCTCCATCAAGGTGGTCTCTTTCTCCTCATTCTTGTCATCCAGTTTCCCTTCCTTCAACAACTTTCTTTCCTTCTTTTTCATTTAAATATACCCAGAAAAAAAAACCCATGGAAGACTTTCTCATAATATCATCAGTGATGAAACACAACAAGCAAAATGAGTCTCTCATTAGATCAAAACGTTGCCTATAATCTTCAGTTTTTGCTTCCAAGTTCAAGACCCTCTAGCTTTGCAGGTTATTGTTATTGTCCTTATTTGAAGGAAAATCCTAAGAATAGAAAACCATGTCAATATCATCCTAGGAGTTAAAATGTATGGAGGCTAGATCAGAATCCTCCATGTCTTCTAAAGAATGACTCCCAACTTCCATCTCCTTCTTGTAATGTTTCTCTTGTTCTTATTCTTTAGCCTAAAACTCCTGATCCTCCATGTCCTCATTTGAGGATTCATCAATATCCTCTAGGTTAAATTCTTTCTCCAAATCAAAGGTACTCACTATAGGTTCAATTTGAACCTTCTTATCCTTACCCAAGAGCCAAGAAGACCTTCTTTCACCAGAAATACTCTCCTTATTCTCCCTTTTATTCATCCTTTCCTCATATTTTTCCAAGTCCTAGAAGTCGAGGTCAATGGTGATGCTTGTCCTAGTAGAGTCTTTCTCAGTCCTCTTGGCTTTAATAGGGCTATTTTTGGGGATTTCTATTTTCCTCTTGTTAGGGTTAATTTTTAGCAAGGAAACCTCAAGGGATTGCATTTCCTATTTAGCTTGAGGTTTCTTTCTCTTAGATTTGGCCGAAGGAGTACTATCAGGCGAATGTAGGGGGTTTGTTTCAATTAACTCAATTTTGATAGAAAACCCATAAATTTCATTTTTAGGCTCAGAAATTCTAGGCAAGGAGAGAAAATAGCTATGATAAGGGGAGTGTTGAAAGCATACTTGCACATAACATAGATTAATCCTTGATGAAGTAGAGGATTAGCTCCATTAGTAATTCTAGACTCCAGGGACTTGTAAAAAGAAAATAGGGTAAATTAATCCTATCACCATGCCTAATATAATTCAAAATGGGGAAATGATAACCAAGGACTGAGGTATAACGACCCTCTAGAGTGAAATATTTCATAACAAAGTAGCTAACTATACGATAGGGCTTAGGGAGAACAAAATGGCCATACCCATTTTGAACCATCACTGGGTGCTCTCCTTTCTCGAAGAACTTCTTCATATAGTGTTTGTAGTCTCCACATCTTCTTCTTTCCACTTTTTCCCCTTCATTCTACAACTAACTCACCTCGGATATAAGCTCCGACTACACTATTAAAGCTATATGACCAATAGAAACTTCACCCTTCTACCAAGAATTGCAGAACCTCATAGATAAAGCCCTATTGTAACCTTTCATGGCCATTAAAAAAGAAGTCGTGCCTACTTTGCAAAAGAGGTCCCACACCTCTTCATTCTTTTGGAGTTATATGCAACTCTTCAGCTCAATTATCTTCAAAGTGTCCCCCGTATCAATATGATTCTTCATAGTGTAGAAATATTAAGTATGAAAGCAACTTAAAAACAAACTGTAACTTTTAGAAGTTGTCTTGTTTGTTAAAAGATATTCATTTAAAAGGCTATTTTTGGCTTGATAGATTTCACTAACCACACATGTGAGCATCCCATTCACATTATGGGAGATTAAGTCACCTCAAAAAACAAGTCTACCACCTTTCCATCGAATGATTTTGCTATCCTTATTCATTAAAGAGAGGCAAGAGGGAAAAGGTAGCATACATCTAGCTATACTATTTTAGTTAATAATATCTACGTCACTAATTTTCCTACTAGGCATCCAACACATCACCAAAATCATCCAACCTATCAGCATACTAGTCACCTTCTTATAAGTCGTAAAAAATAAGTATTAATTTCAAAATTCTTGGTGCGCATTAAATGAATTAGGAAGGGAGCAACCAGAGAATCATTATGTCCTTAAATAATTGACTGAGTCACTATGGAAGGGTTTTACCCGCTCCATAGCTGAGATATTTTTAAATCCAACTAATCTCTTAGTACAATTAAAGTGACACCAATCCTTTTTGGTTAATCCCTGATTCGTAGCTTCATCCGCCATGCAATTACCTTCCTTGTAAGTATGTTGGATTTTAATGCTGCTGAAGATGCCCAATAGCCTTTTATATTTTCCAATAATGTCTTTTATCTCCCATGGAACATTCGTAGTAACATCCAAACAATTCACCGCAAGTTTAGAATCTCCTTCCAAAACCACATTTTTGCCTTCATGGTGATGGAGGCATGAGAGACCCTGCCAAGCAACCAATACTTCAGCCTTATTATTCGATCATATTCCTAGATTTCCATAGTAACCTTCTATCATATAGCCTTTGTTGTCTCTTAAAATCCCACCCACCCCAAATAAACTTGAGTTCCATTTCGAATAGCCATCAAAATTGCACTTTAGCCAACCTTCCTCAGGAGCGATCCAGGTGCAATTCTTCATTATGATCATATTGTGCCAATTCATTCTTAGAATGACTATGCTTAACTCCCCATCTCTATTTTAATCTCAACTCCATTAACCTTGGCATTACCCTGGACTTCTGTGGCTGAGTTGCATTAATGTTTTCCTTAACTTGCTACTTTATGATATGGAATAACACCTTATTGCTATGGGAATCGTTCCTAAATACCTTTTTGTTTCTTTTCTTCCATCTATTACAAGCCATGAAAGGAGGAATTTGAAGCCATATATTTCAAATAACTAGGTGGGTATAAGGGCTAAGGGACCATTGTTCAATTAGCTCTTTCACATTCTCTGGAAGGGTTTAGCAGATACCTAGATCTGCAAGCAACTCATCCCAAATTTCCTTAGCAAAATGACAACGTTGAAACAAATGGTTAATGCTTTCAAGGTCTTTAAAGCATAAGGCATACCTATTAACCAAAGAGAACCCTCTTATATTCAGATTATCAATCGTCACAATTCTTCCACAAGTAGTAGCCCACTAGAAATATTTGACCTTAGGTAAGAGGCCTCTAGTTCAAATGTTTTTTCAGAAGAAGTTATCCTTTGGATCTTCGAGAATGTCATGATAGGTTGACTTAACCAAGAATTCACCACGGGGATTTAACCACCAAATCCATTCATCTTCCATATGAGGAGAGAAAAGGGAGCAATCACCTTAATAGGTATACAGAAACTAAAGCTCTTTCACCAATTGAGCATAGAGGTGGGCTAGGATATCCCCATTTCCAAGCACCATATCTTCTTAATGTTTCTGAATTAAGGTAATTCCGAGAGGGCAAAGTCCTTAATCCACACATCATCCTAGAATCTAGTGCTCTTCCCATTCCCAACTAGCCTTTTTCCACCTCTCCTTAGAATAGACTTAATTTTAGATGCATTATTCCAAATAAATGATCCTCGTGGTAATTCACTCTTGTTGAGGAAACAACATCTTATAGCATTACTAAGGTATTTATCACTAATGATACTTGTCTAGTGTTTTTTCCCTTCTCTTAGCTGCCAACCGATTTTGGAGATTAAGGCCAGATTAAAGCATTTGATTTTTCTTATGCCAAGTCCACTAGCTCCAATAGCAGCAAACTTTTTCTCAAGCCACCAGGGAGAGTCTTTTTTTTCCTTCAGTTCCCATCCATAGGAAACATTTTTGAATTTTTTCTATCCTATCGGCAACACCATTCAAAGAAAAATGGTTATGTTTACCTCAAGGTTCAACGAGGGAGACAAGATGTTAGTACAACTACATGAGAGTAACTATCGGTCGTGGATGAGCACAAATGTAAAAAAAAGGGTGAAAGGTTGCCAGATATGTGAACATGCAAAGAAGTGAGGAAAAACATTAGATTATACTAGTTATTTCCAATATTAGAGCATTAGCATGAATTTTATTTTGGGGTTACCATGAATACAAAGAGATAACTATTCTTTTTTTTTTTTTTTGTAGTATATAGATTTTTTAAAAATGGCTCATTTTACACCATACAGCCTACCATCTTCAAACTAATGGTCAAGCAAAAGTTGTGAATCAAAGCTTGGGAAATTTGTTGAGATGTTTTGTTGGGTATAAACCAAATCAGTGGGATATAATATTGGTACAATAAGAATTTGCATATAATAACACCATAAATGAAATTGAACTATAGGAAAGATTCCATTGCAAGTTGTATATGCGTACAACCCGAGGGGTGTTAATGAGTTGACGAATAGCGTAGACTTTTTGGAAGTATCTCTTTCGCTGAAAGAATTGTACAATGGATCAATTTTTTTGGGGATAGTATATCAGATTTGACAAAATTTGGGATTTCGGTTCCCAGTGCTGAAATGTTCATGAGCTGCATTCTCATAGAACATTTCTTCGTACCCATGGTGTTTAATGTTGGAGGACACAGATTAAACAACAATCTACGTCATTTAAATAAATTCATTTTGCTATTCCAATTTGTTTTCTGTCCAAGTTGTTTTAGTTTATGTTTGTGTTGATGTCTCATAGCTGAGTATTGGGAAATTTTGTCCAAATCTATTTTCAAAATCAGAGCTTATTATTTACATTTATGATATTAGTAACGTAAAGCTTACACTAAGTTGAAACAAAGAAAATTAGAAGGCTATGCGAAAGAGAAATAGAGCGTCAAGTCATAGAGAGGTGTACCAAATAAGTAGGGAAAGGATGGAAGACGGTGTGGAAGTGAAGGAAGAGAAGAAAAAGAGCTGAGCAGGCAGACAGAGAAAACCAAGAACAGAAGTGAGGACATAAAGAAGAAAAATAAACAGAAGAAAGCTATGTTAAGGAAGAGAATACAAAAAATCAAAAGCTCTGGTATGGCTAACCAATGCATACAATAACAAGAAGTTGCTGCAAGCGATACAGAGCATTGGGACGTGAAACAAATAGAAAGTAACATTAGTTTTGGGAGGGATAAAATAAACAAATCTTCTCAATAAATAAATTAATTACATGATAAAATATAATTACGAAATATATAAAATATAGAACATATGTTTTTAGTGCATAATATCTATTTCTTTTCTAAAATTAATCTAATTATATTAATACCAAGGCAATGAATTTTTTATCAATAACATTAAAAAAAATTAATTGAAAAAAAAAAAAATATTATAATTTCTTATTAATTTATTATTGAAGAAATCCAAAAACACTACAATCCACAAATAAAAACCACAAAACAAACATAAATCAAAAGATCATGACTAATCACTACATTTTCTCTTAGTTATTCTCTTGATGTTCTTCACCTTCCTTCATTTCAGAATGTCCGAAACTCTTTTCTGTACTCGTGTTCTTAACAGGGCCTTTCTTTTTCTTTTTTCCCTCTTCTTTTTCTCCCTCTTCCTCATCACTATCCTGCACATATATATGATATAAGGATGCCAGCATTATATTCATATAGTTTCATAGTTTTGAACTCTTTTATATTTAAAAATATAATCAATTTGAAAAAGAAGGGTAATGAGATTATTAGAAGCTACAGAGGAAGAAGAAGAGCTGCTTGTGAGATGGAGTTCTTTAAGCAAAGCCCTGTAACGTGCTTTCCTTTCAATGTCCCTGGGCTGTTTGGGCACCACAGCTGCAGGGTGAACAGGGTTGACATGCTGTTCGTTTGTTTCCTCTGCATTCTCCTTCCCAGGCAAACTAAAGACATCACGATCCTTCTGCTCTGCTTCATTTGTCTCCACTGTTACTTCACACAGAGGAATATTTTTCATCAAACCCCCTTGCTGTATGTTTCCTTCGATTTCACTTGAGTGTTTGGGCTCCTCCATAGGACTCACAGGAAATGCATCCTCCTGCTGCTGCTCGTTTGTTTTCTCTTCATTTTTCTTTCCAGATAAACCAGAGATCTCACCATCGTGTTGCTCTGTTGCACTTGTTTCCGCCATTAGTTCACACAAGGGAAGAACTTAACAACACAAAGAGAAAAATGTAATTGGAAGAGTTTGGGAAAGTGGCTGGAGGTAAAGGTAGATTTATAGGCTTGGGCAGGCATGAAGGACGTGCTTGCGACGATTAATCTTCTGGCAGATGATTGATGGTATTGTCAGTTATAGAAATCCAGGATGTTTTATATAACTCGCACTAAATTTGACCCTCGAAAATAATTTTAGTATTGCATGGCGACGTTGCTTTTAAGTAACGCTTAAGCATCAAAAATTGGGACAAACCAATAGATTAATGCGAGTCATAAATTACAATGAATCTGAAGAGTCCCCTCCATAGCCAACGAGTATGGAAAGAAAATAGTTAAGAAGAAGTAAAGAGTCTCCTTCATTGGCTTGCTGTAGTTATGTTTATAATTTTTAGTTTCTGCAGGAATTTTATTTATTTTTGGTTGGTAGACGGTAGAGTCAGAGGATTATATTAATATTTATAAATAAATATATATATTCTGTTTAAACAAAAATAAAAAAGATAGGGCCTCTAGCCCCAATTGTCCAAATTCTTCCATAAGAGAAGAATTTCAAAGTTTTAAACTGAAAAAAGCTGGCATTCAACCTTGAAAACCTAGAGCTGATTCCATAAAGACAAAAAATCATAGAGTCTAGACGAGCCTATGATCATAAACAGAGACAAAGATTTTTAAAACAAAAATCATATCTGTATTGCTTGGAGTTCAAGCAGCCCTAAACTGGAACCTCCACCCGAGCACGACCCCTGCCTCTTGGATAGCCATGACCCCTGTTCTGCATTGGATGATTTTCATGGCCATGACCCCTTGCATTCACAGCTCCTTGACCATCAACAGCCCTCCCATTCTGTTCCAATTTTGGAGGGATAAGGTCATTAAGCTAGGCAAAGTCAAGGAATTCATCCTCTCTATCACCATTGTCTGGTTCATCCCCTAGAAATCTCCATTCTAAAAAATTGGCTGCCATTGCTGTGTACACCCTATAGCGCCCAAGAGAAAGGTTTTTTAAGTCCAATAAAAAGGGTTAATAGTTAATGGTCTCACTCGAGACCAAAAATAATATCAAGTCACCATGGCAAAGCATGCCTATGCCAATAATGGCATGGTTAATAACAGTATACAAATCCTCTAAAACACTCTAATAAAAAAGATATGTGGTTAGCGCCTCCACCTTCTCCTTGGAATATTGGCACTCTAGCATACAGGAAACAAATCTTGAGGATATATTGGAGTTATCCTTAGGATACTCTACCCTGCTTAGAAAACTAGAACCTAAGATATGCTTCACCACCAAAATGACAAAGAATGAGCAGCCTTTTGAGCCTAAGGTCTAAAATCTCATAGAAGGAGACTTGGTGACAGTTTGAGGAAAGAGAGATGGATGTATCCGCCCCAAAACAGTAAATTGGCTTAGGATGCTTGCTAATAATGAAACCAAACGGGGCTTCCTCCATTCTGTGGCCAACCTGAGAAAGACTTCTTTGCAATTTTGAACAGAAAAACTTCAACCTACAAGATAGAGTAGCAAGAATGCGAGGATAAGACTTAGCTTTCTTTCTTTTAATATTCTTCCAACATTCTCACACATTTCTAGGCTCATAAATGCAGAGTGCCTAGAGTTATTAAGCCCAAAGAAGAGGTAGTGAAAGCGATAGCTTCCAACTATATAGTATTAATTAACCAAAGTTTAGACCATTGCCAATGCATCACCTCAAGCCTCAGGCCATGAAAGTGGTGCACTTTTCCACCTCCCTGAAGATTTGATGGATATGCTGACCTCATCTGCCTTTCTAAGCATAGCGCAAAAAATGAAAATAATTATTACTCAACTACTCCTCCCCAAACAAGAAATAGTTGTTTATGATGTGGTGTGACTAGAAGATTGAAGTCTTCCAGATCAACTGCCTTAGTGGAGTTTGTAGTTATGTAGTCATATTCATCGTACAGTAGGATGGAGGGCCCACAAGCTCAAATTCTCTAATGCTTAGCAAACTTGCTTGGCGAGAGAAAAAAAGACCGTTTACAATTAAACAATGCTTTCCATTTGAATTCAAATGTGGCCCCACTAGGAAAATCCCCTAATTCTAAATGGCTTTTTAAGAAGTTCAAATTGCCTAAGTTCGACCACCCTCTTCCTGATTCCTTGGGGAATTGAAGCTGAGTTCAGGTGCCCACCAGCTTAGGGAAGTACCAGTCGATGCCAACTTGGACAAATCATCTGCATACGTGTTTTCATCTCTTAATATGTCATTGTAGATGTAGTTGTCAAAAGAAGTAAGCAGCAAAAAAGTCATTCAGAATCACGGGATTTTCCTAGTGGGGCCACATTTGAATTCAAATGGAAAGCAACGTTTAATTGTCAATGGTCTTCTTTTCTCTCGCCAAGCAAGTTTGCTAAGCATTAGAGATTTTGAGTTTGTTGGCCCTCCATCCTACTGTACAATGAATATGACTACATAACCTCA